>NW_015172176.1:2369-4742 GCF_001447785.1 Gekko japonicus | reverse complement strand
CAATAGCTAGCAATCCAAAACAGTCCAGTGAAGCCTGAGCGGTGGGTGTTGCCTTCTGACACACTCCCGGTGACGTCAGGGGGCGTGGCATATGCAAATAAGTTATGCTAATGAGCCCCTGCACCGCTTTTTCTACGAATTGACCCCGATATTGTCCACTCTGACTGGCAGCTGCTCTCCAGGGTCTCAGTTTCACATCACCTGACCCTCTGAACCGGAGATGCCGGGGACTGAACCTGGGACCTTCTGCACGACAAGCAGAGGCTTTCCCACTGAGCCACGGCCCCTCCCCAGCCTCCAAGAAAGCTTAGCAGCTCCTCTACCCTCCCCTTTCAAAACACCCACCTGATGTTGCCTGTACAGCAGAGGGAAGGTAAATGCACTTATAACTCCTGGAGAAAGAGAGAGAAAGAGAGGTTAATGCAATACTCTTGTCCATTTCCGCCCCAGCGTCCCTAGCTGGTATCTGACAGGACAGGAGAACATGGACTCAAAAGTAACGTTTTGCCCACGATCATGCCTCACACGTTGACTGGTTTGTGTCACCGCTCCTTGTCCACCGCTCCTAACCACTACACCAAACTGGTCACACACACACCCCCGGAGATGCACCTGAAGAAAACAGTGGCAGCTCTTGGTGTGGCTTCCAGGGGAAGTGTGTCCAGAGGCACACAATCCACCCGCCCCTGCACATGCACATGCAGACGCACACACAATAGTGCCTTACCCAGAATAAGCAGAGTCATCCCGTTGAACACGGCTCCCACGTACGTGAGGATGTAGAACAAGAAAGCAAACTAGAGAGCGGAAGAAGAACACGGAAAGAGAGTGAGACGTTTCCCTTCTCCTGGCTTAGAACCAAATCCAGAAAGTTTCAAGAGCTGGCAGAGGGCAAACAGCTGAGAACTGAAGGAGGAGCTGCCCTCCGACTAGCAAGAACGCATCTCCGTCTCATTCGTTCATTCATTCTCCCCATCAGCAGCCGGGGCACACTTTGGCCCAAGCAACAAACCGGAGACCGGAGGCCAGTCTGCCGGTTGAGCCTTCAGGACACAATAATCCTCTTGGCACTCTGGATATGGTTCGGGTGCAAAGCTCACTTCTAAGCTGCGGAGTCTTGTGGGCAAAAATTCTACTTTGTGAGCTACTGGCATTAAAGTTGTGAGCGAGCGATTTGGCTGCTGCATACATCAGTTTGCTCTGGAGCCCCGTCCTTCCTGAGCTCAGATGAAAATGTGTGAGCCGGAGGCTAAAAGACTGTGAGCCAGCTCACACTAACTCAGCTTAGAGGGAGCACGGGTTGGGTGTGCTCGTTACCGGATGTGGGAACCAAACAATGGGGAGAGGGGGATGAGGAACCGATGCGCCCTCTAAGCTGTAGAGTCTTGTGAGCAAAAATCCTACTTTCTGAGCGACTGGCGTTAAAGTTGTGAGCAAGTGATTTGGCTGCTGCATAAATTAGTTTGCTCTGGAGCCCTCCTTCCTGAGCTAACACAAAAATGTGTGAGCTGGAGGCTAAAAAAACAGTGAGCTAGCTCACATGAACTCAGCTTAGAGGGAACACTGGCAGGGAGGCAACGACAAAACACAAGTTTACCATGTGTCACGATACGTCACTGTGTATAATACGTCACATATGGCTTTATGTTTCTTAACAGCTGTTCATCGCCTAGAGCCCCACATTGGTGGGGACGAGGCGATTCAAATGTGATGAAATAAACAAATAAGCCCCATGTGTCCCAGCTAACTTTCTAAAGACACTCGACAGGTGCCGGGAAAGGTGTTGGCGGGGCACCCTGTTGGAGACCCCAGGCCTAAGCAGAGCTCTCACCTTAATGGACTCCACCAAGTCGTCCACCAGGAAAAGGCGCTGTATGGACCGAGTGCCCGAGGTGGTGTAGAAGACTACCCGCTCCGTCAGGCGTTCCAGCTGCTCTTTGGACAGCCCCAGGTCTGCATCCAGCTGAGCCCTGCCCAAGAGGGGAGGAGGAAGGAGGGGAAGGTCAGCGGTGGGAGGCCGGCAGGCGGAGGGAACTGCCACGCCGAGGGGGAGGCGCTCCCGCACAACCCCCCTGGAGATGGACGAGGAACACGGCTGCTCCCCACCCACCCCCGGGGTCCCCGCAAACGCCTCGGGTTGCTCTTTGGACAGCCCCAGGTCTGCATCCAGCTGAGCCTGCCCAAGAGGGGAGGAGGAAGGAGGGGAAGGTCAGGGGTAGAAGGCCGGCACGCGGAGGGAACTGCCACGCCGAGGGGGAGGCGCTCCCGCACAACCCCCTTGGAGATGGAGGAGGAACACGGCTGCTCCCCACCCACCCCCGGGGTCCCCGCAAACGCCTCGGGGTTCCCACTCCGGCTGACTCACTGGAAGGG
>NW_015172176.1:2166-2277 GCF_001447785.1 Gekko japonicus | reverse complement strand
AAAAAGAAGACGTTGGATTTATACCCCGCTTACGATCTCCTTTCCCTTCCCGTTCCCCTCCCCACAACGGACACCCTGGGAGGTCGGTGGGGCTGAGAGAGCTCTCTCGAG
>NW_015172176.1:0-1176 GCF_001447785.1 Gekko japonicus | reverse complement strand
CAGACTAGCCTGATCTCAGCACATCTCAGAAGCTGAGCAGGCCTGAGTTAGTACTCGGATGGGAGACCCACCAAGGAAGTCCAGGGTGGCTACGCAGAGGCAGGCAAGGGCAAAACCACCTCTGAATGTCTCTTGCCTCGACCTGGAGGTTCCAGCCTAGCCCGGTCTCGTCAGATCTCAGACACTAAGCAGGGTCAGCCCTGGTTAATATTTTGATGGGAAACCCACCAAGGAAGTCCAGGGTGGCTACGCAGAGGCAGGCAAGGACATACCACCTCTGAACGTCTCTTGCCTTGACTTGGACAGCCCAGACTAGCCTGATCTCATCAGATCTCAGAAGCTGAGCAGGCCTGAGTTAGTACTCGGGTGGGAGACCCACCAAGGAAGTCCAGGGTGGCTGTGCAGAGGCAGGCAGTGGCAAGCCACCTCTGAACGTCTCTTGCCTTGACTTGGATGACCCAGGCCAGCCCGATCTCATCAGATCTCGGAAGCTAAGCAGGGTCGGTCCTGGTTAGTACTCGGATGAGAGTCCCACCAAGGAAGTCCAGGGTGGCTGTGCAGAGGCGGGCCATGGCAGGCCACCTCTGAACGTCTCTTGCCTTGAAAACACTATGCGGTTTCCATAAGTCTGTTGCAGCTTGAGGGCACATTCCAATTTGATCCCAGCCCTACACACACAACCGTATTCAGCTAGAATACCCCTCCCAGAGATCTGGCCCGTGTATGAAACTTGACCCTCTCTGGAGAACGGCAAATGCCCCCTTCTGATCTTCCCACCCCAAACATCCGTCTCTTCCTCAGCCTCACGGCAACAGCTGCCTGGATCTTCTCCCTTTCGGCCCATTCTGTTTTCCGTCCCTCCCGCGGCCACGGACCTGCCGCGAGAGCACAGCGGCCAGGAGGCGGGGTCCGTGTTCTGCAATCAGCCAGAGCCCGTTTTAGCCCGGCGATGCACCAGACTCCTATTTTTGCACAAAGTATTCCAACGTCAAAGCATTGCGTTTGCAGGATGGACGAATGCCAGGGCCTCTGCTATTCCCAGTTTAGGATAAGCAAACCTAACGCCAGAGAAGAAGAATGCGAAAAGTGCTGGGAAACTCTTCCTCTGAGGCAAGGGAAAAGCCTTGGAGAAGAGCCTGGCATGCAAAGAAGACCCTTCCCCAAGCAAGAAGAAGA
>NW_015172175.1:26086-56800 GCF_001447785.1 Gekko japonicus | reverse complement strand
TCTATATGCTAATATTAGAAGTTTCTGAAACAAGATGGGGGAGTTAGAGTGTTTGGTGCTCAGTGACAATTTAGATATAGTACGTATCTCAGAAACATGGTGGAATGGGGAAAATCTAGGGATACAGTCATCCCTGGGTATAAGTTCTATAGTCAGGGCAAGGAGAGACGGGTTGGGGGAGGTGTTGCATTGTACATCAAAGAGAGCATAGAATCAAATAAGTTAGAAAACATCAGGGGAATTAACTCGCCAACAGAAGCAGTATGGGTGGAAATACTGGACCCTAAGTAGAGGCTGTTGCACCAAATACAAGAGAGTCAGATCCCTAGAGGATGCTTGGAAACTATTTAGAACCACACTAAAACCACACAGAATGCATTCCACAGGTTAGGAAAGGCACTGCCAAGTCTAAAAGAATGCCTGCATTGTTAACAAGGAAGCTATACAGCATAATAAAGTTTCTTTTAAAAGGTAGAAGGTCTGCCCCAATGAATTGAACAGGAGGGACCACAGGCTGTGGCAAAAGGAATGTAAGTCAATAATTCAGCATGAAAAAAGAATTTGAGGAGTAGGTTGCTAAAAGCATCAAGACAAACAATACATATTTCTTTAAATATATCTAGAGCAGGAAACCAGCCAGAGAAGCAGTTGGGCCTTTGGGTGACAAAGGAAGATGGGGAGATGGCAGAAAAGCTCAATGATTTTTTTTGTTTTTGCTTCTGTGTTCACTGTGAAAAGTATGAGGCATGTACCCATGCCACAGCCCCTATTTTCAGGAAGGGAGTCTGAAGAACTGAGTCAAATTGAGGTGACCAAAAATGAAGTTCTAGACCTATTGGAGAAATTAATATCTGATAAGTCTCCAGGTCTTGATGGCCTACACCTGAAAGTCCTTAGGTAACTCGAGATGTACTAATCTGTATATGTAACCTATCTCTAAGCTCAGCTGCTGTACCAGAAGACTGGAGAGTAGCAAATATGACACCAATTTTTTAGAAGGGGAACCAGGAAATTACTGATCAGTCAGCCTAACGTCTGTCCCAGGCAAATTAGTGGAAACTATAATCAAAGAGAGAATTATTAGGCACATATGGGAAACAAAGCCTGCTAAAGGAAAATCAGTGTACCTCAACAAAGATTCCTGGGAAGCTCAGCAGTCATGGGAAATAGGATGGATTCTCTTATGGATTAAAAATTGGTTAAATGATAGGAAGCAAAGGGTAGGAATCAGTGGATAGTTCTCACAATGGAGGGAAGTAAGCAGTGGAGTCCTACAAGGATCATTATTGGGACTAGTGCTCTTTAATTTATTACAAATGATCTAGAACTGGGTGTGAGTAGTATAGTAACCAAGTTTGCAGATGACACCAAATTATTCAGGATGGTGAAAACCAAAAGTGACTGAAGAGCTCCAAGAGAATCTCTGCAAATGGAGTGAGTAGGAGACAATGTGGCAAATGAAGTTCAGCGTTGGTAAGTCTAAGGTGATGCAAACTGGGACAATAAATCCCAACTTCAAGTATAGGCTAATGGGGTCTGAACTTGTTGAGACTGAGAGGGGAAAAGATCTTGGAGTCATAGTTGATAGGTCAGTGTGGGCGGGTTGGCAAAGGGGGGGGGGGGGGGAGCGTGGGTGTTTGATCCCACATCCCGCCGATGTCCTGTCATTCGGGGGGAGGTGGCGATCACACTACGATTCTGCAGTGCGGCAAAGAAGTCACGTGGCGCGATCTCACCAATGGCATGTGCAATTCAGTGGAGCAACGGAACTTTTGCTTTCCTCTTCGTGCGCATGTGCCATTGGGTGCTTGTGCGCATCCTGTGGAGACTTGGGGGAAAAAACCTGTTTGCGACGGGACATGGGCGGGCGCCGGATGCCATGGACTACCACCGGAAACGCAATCAGATGCCAGCCCTTGCCCCGCGGTTTCTGGAAACCAGTACCTCGGAAGTACTAGTTTTTAACTCCGCATCTTCGGCGGGAAGCCTCGGGTTCGCCATGGGAGCTCTACGCTTCCCATATGTTGCAGTGTGATCGTGCCCGGAAAATCCGCCTATCATCCGTCTCAGTAGCGTGGCTCCGTGTGACCGCAGCCTGTGTCACCCAGTTTGCCACAGCAGTGAAAATGGCTTACTCTGTGCTAGAGATAATTAGGAAAGGGATTGAACATAAAAGACAATACTATAATGCTCCCGTATAGATCTATGGTGTGGATATAGTGAGGGCCTCAGGAAACAACATCTTTAAAAGGGAATTGAATAGATTCATGGTGGATAGATCTATCAGTGACTACTAGCCATGGTGACTGAGGGGAACCTCCATGTTCAGAGGCACTGAACTTCTGAATCCTAGTGCCAGGAGGCAACAAAAATTCAGGGGACTATTTCAGTCTCTATGCCCTGTTGTTGGCTCTCCAGAGGAACTGGTTGCCCAATGTGTGTGACCAGAGGCTGAACTAGATGGACCACCGGTGTGATCCAGCAGGACTCTTGTTATGTTCTTAATTGAAGGGTGTTTAAGCACCCGCAGTTATAACTAGGGAAGACGTTCTGGGGAACCTCAAATGAAGAACACAGAAACCTAGAACAACAACCATTTTCATATCTCACTGGAAGAGCTGTATAATACAAGTAAATTCCTTTACTGCACACTGCAATTTCCATTTGCATCATTTACTATTCTTGTAGCAACCGTGAGTTGAATGAGGATCATTCTTTAGCCACACAGTATTTGCTATGCTAAGCTGTCGGAGCTTTTGCTGCGATGCACAATACGAAATATTTTTTATTGGACAAAGTAAAGTTTATTTTGGCTGATTGTGTTTTTGCTGTTTATCTTGCTCAGTAGTAAGTTTCAGACTCTGTACGGTTTTTCCTCCATATGTTGTGGTTAGAGTTGGGCTTTTTTTCAGAAATTTATATATTCTGATTTTTTTTTAATGGGATTGCTGGATGTGTATGTTTTAAAAATTCTTTTTATAAGCCAAAAAAAGCAATTCTCCATGCTATGTAACAACAGCACTAAATGATGTGGTTTTAAAGTAATAGTACCCTCAAGGCTGCCCCCTAAATCTTGCTACATTTGAGAACATTTGCTTTTGGAATTCCTGTCCACAATCATAGTTCTCACGAATCACCATTTTTTCCTCATTTTGTTTGGAATTCTTTCTTCTTTACTACATGATCCCATCCATTCAGAAACCACATAGTGAATGTGACACTGTCATGGCACTATGTAGCAAAACAGGTTTGCTTACATAACTTTCTCCTTAACAAGTAACTCTCCAGCAGCTATGGCTAGGGCCAGTGTGGATCTTTGGACAACGTGGGGTCCTGGCAGCCAGCATGCAGCCCCGGGCCAGTGGGTAGCCCTGGCAGCCACCACCAGTCCTGGTGTGGCCTCCATGCTTTCCCTGGGCTGCACAGCCACCACTGGGTCCTGGAGTGCACTGCTGCTGCTGGGAACTCTGGCAACTGCTACCAGGCTGGTGCAGCTCCTGTGCTCTCCCTGGGCTGCGCTGCTGCTGGGCCCAGCACAGCTCCTGGGCTATGCGGCTGCCACTATCAGTCCCAGCATGGAGCCCCAGGGTATGTTGCTGCTTCTGCTTATGTGGCTCCCAGCATGGCTCCCAGCCTCCTCCAACTGTTGGGAGTAGATGCTTTTTCTTTGGGGCAAATTTAACCCCCCCCCCCTCCATGTATGTTTTTTTAAGATTTAAGATTTTTCTGCAATCCCAGAGGGTTCCCCTAAATTTGCAGGAAAATCTCTTTAGCGTTCAAGTGGTACCAAGTGATTTAGATATCCACAGATGGGGGCCACATGTTAGTGATTGTATATACAGAAGTGGAGGCCCACAAAACTTGTGTGTGGGGGTCTCATTCCCCCTCCCCATAAGTCCAGCCCAACCACTTTCCTTGAAGACAAGTGGTGGCAGTGTCCAGGAGCCACTCCAAGCCTGAAGCTGCTCCCAGTACCTGCCACTGCGAAGCCTGGAGTGGCTCCTGGCATCCACTGCCACAGCAGCAGGGCCCTGAACAGCTTCTGGCATTTGCCACCACAGCAGCAAAACCTGGAGCAGTTCGTGCCATGCATCATTGGTGTGGCAGGGCCCAGAGAAACTCCCAAATGGCTGCTGCAGCTCTCAGGCTCCACAATACAGGTAAGGAAAGAGCATGCTCGGCACAAGTGCAAGGAACATTCTTTTACTTAAAAAAAATAATGGTGTGGTGGTAATAAAGTGGAAATGTACTCAGCCAGAACTGTCTTCTTATTTGGGATATATACACTGTTTCAGGAATTTACACCTTTTCATTCCTCATTTAAAAAAGGCCTTTAACAAAGCTGTTTGCCTGCAGACATTATAACAGCCAAAGAATTATGAAGGCCTTTATTGTGAATAGAATAATTGGTTGTTCAGCAGTAGCTAATAGTCTGGTCTTCTGTGTTATTCCAGACTTCCATGGTGGATGTATTCCATCTCTTCAACTGACATAGGTTTCCTCCGGTATTTGATAGGTAATGTTTGTAATAATTTTGAAGTGTCTGGCGTGCCTTGTGGTCTATCAGTGGATGAAATATTTTGATAGGACAGCTGACCTCCTACAGACTTTTGTGTGGATGAATGATGGAGTGGAGGCACCCTTGACTCCAAAGATTCCTGCATGATAGATTTGGGAATATTTCTTCTGTCTGGAAACTTAAGGGTGTATGTGGATTTATTACCTGAAAGACGCTAGTGGCAGCCACCATCTTACTGCCGATGGTGACCCTTGGTCCAGGCAGGAGCATTCTTCTATTTTTTTGAGGATTTAACACTCCGTGTATTTTTAAAAACATTTCAGATTTTTCTGCACACCTGGGGAGTCCTCCAAATGTGCAGAAAAATCTCTTTAGCCTCTTTGTGGCCCCGATGTGTGGATTTAGCTATCTGCAGATCACAGCCACATGTGGCTAATAGTATATAGATGGCAGATGAGATAAAGCCACTTGAGAGTGAAGACAGTGCTTCTTGAATAAGCACATGGATTATTGCAGCCAATTATCCTTACTCTTAAAGGATGAATTTTCTCTCTCTCTATGCAGTGCCATCCTATGCACAGGTACACCCTTCTAACTGTATTTACTTCAGTTGATTTAGAAGTGAGTTAGCTCTGCTTAGGATGGCAGCCTGAACCATATACAGTAAAACCCTCAAAGGTTGATTCAGGTGGATAGCCGTGCTTGTCTGAAGCAATAGAACAAAGTTCAAGTCCAGTGGCACTTTTAAGACCAGCAAAGCTTTATTCAAGGTATAAGCTTTCATGTGTATGTACACTTCTTCAGATACATAGTAGAAGGACAATAATAAAAGGACAATTGGCCGGGATAATCTATGTGCTTATTCAAGAAGCACTGTCTTCACTCTCAAGCATTAGTAAAATCTTCAGTAAGCATTCCAAACAGGGAGAAGTAGCCTTGCCTTGTTAAATTCTCTCAACCACCAGCTCTGAAGTACTGTGCATTCAATACACATCATAACTGTGCCATATGCATATGGTTGAAGTGTGCTGCTGTTTCTTCAGCCTTCAGGATAGCATTTGGGTCATTGAGACAATGCATTACTGTGTAAGCCTGATCCTCTGACTTGCTTCTTCAGCAAAATATCTCATCGAACTGCAATACAAGTGAAGTTCAGTAAATTTGGATGAGTGAATTTAGATGTATCTTCTCTCTTTGGTGTTGGGATGCTGTGAGTGTGTTTGTGTGTATGCATATATATACGTATACTACAGTACAGAACTTAATGGATTTTTCATGCCTGGGTCAGGAACAAAGTAATAAAAGAAGAGTTCCAAAAACATAACTTTTAACAATAAATGCTCTTCCTGAATAAAGTAAGAGCCCCAATGAGCAGTAGAGATGCTAATGGTTCCATGGCACCTTATTTAACCTTGCATTCAGATGCCAAACTTTTATAAATAGAATAACTAGTTAAAATAATTATAAATCACATAATTACAAAATGTTTTTTTAATGTTGCTTTATGCATTGCTTTCTAAACCGCCTTGAGCTATCTGGGAAAGGCAGGATAGATATAGTTTACATACAATACAATATACATTGTGTGCCATTGTGTTTTGATCCCTGTGGGATTATTCCTCAGAAGTCCCTGTATTTCTAGTTAACTCTCTCATGTTCGCTATCCTAAATATTATAAATGGTTAAATGAACCTATGTACAGCCATTTCCAAAAGTGTGATTGACTTGTGTTAATAGCATTGTAGTAACTGGGTTACAGTTAAAAAGAAGAAGAAGAAGAAGAAAGGTCATAAAATATACTGCTAGTGAAAGCCTTTACTGCTAGTGAAAGTCTTTACTGAAAATCTTGTCTCCTTGTTAAATTATCTTTATATTAAAATGTCTGTCTGTACAAGCACAAACATATACACTATCTGCAATGGCACCCATGACACTAAAATCTTTGTTTATGCAAATGTCTCTTTCTCTTGAATTTTGTCAAGGTTTTAAAGAAATAATGGTCAGAAAATAATTTTGAAAAATCAAACCAAAATGTACGGTGTCAGAGGAACTGGAAATTCATTTTCAAATTACACAGATCATGAAATCTATTTCTATTGTCAGTCACTAAAAACTGCCTGTTGTTGATAGTTCATGCCAATGTTTTTGTCTTTCCCCATTTACATGGCATCCATGGCCCTACTGGTTATTGAATCACATCCCATGCCTCTGTTTTACTTTTGTGTTTCCTAATAGGCCATGCCAGATTTGGGGCTGAATTTCACTTTACTCAAAATGTAAAGTGAATTGCCAGTCTCTATCAAGGTAAGACTTCAAAGCTAAAGTCAGTGTAATTTCTCAAGTGTTCATTTATTTTAAGTTCTTGCTAATTATTGCATGATAAAGGAATCTTCAAGTATGTTAAAATATCAATACATCTAATTTTCAGCACAGTCAACTCTGTGGGCTCTTAAATCCAGAGACTGGAGCTGTGGATAGATAAAGACAAATCTTTCTATACACCTGAAAATACCTCAGGATTACAGAAATTCTGAAATTAAAAAATGGGAGTTAACCCCTCCCCCAAATAGAAGCAGACCCTGTAGCTTGTAGAAACAGAGAAATAAGACCGGCAACATTCAAAATCCAGTTTATTTGCTTAAAATATGAAACCATCAGTAAAATAAAGACTTTTTTTAAAAGGAGAGACAATCCAGTCAGTTTTCCGTTAGAGAGTTAAAAATATTTTCAATTCTCACTCCTTAACATTTTTGGATTGTGCCCAGATTCTCTTTACCTCACTGTAATATTTCTTGGATATGTTTCACTATCTTAAAATGGATAGTTACTGGACTTGCAGGAGCTGTGAAAGAACATCTGGTTCTTAATTTAGAAACAGTTTAAATTTTTAGACAAGAACTGATTATCAGTTATAAAAATAGTATACATTCCTGTTTGATAAGCATTTTAAAAAGTAATTTATTTCACTTGTTTAAAACATTTTGCTTTTGTTTCAAGCCAGCTGGGTTTTTTAAAGCTACAGTTCTCTATTCTCTAATGGATTTTCAAGTATTGATTTCATAGCGATAGCTATTTGGTGGCAATCTGAAGGATTATGCACTAAAGAACAGGTCATGAATAATTGTAATTGGTTCTCTTGATCACTAGCTGAGTGAAAAATTACTTCACATTCCTGGTGAGTCACATCTAAGGGTCCAGCTTTCAGTTGGGCAAATAACTATCATTGGTTATTTGTAAGCTTCATAAAAATGCTTTGCTAAAGGTATGAATAAGACCAAATTAAAAATATTGAAGAGCTTTGGAAGCAAAGCAATTGGCAACTCAGGAGATATGGATTTGTCACCATCTCTCATCAGGAGCTTCTGGAGTTGAACCTAGAGCGAGCCCATAGCTACAGTGGCCTGGCCCCCTGTCTTACTGCTAAGGGAAGAGAGAAGAGAAGAGATTGGATTCATACCCCACCCTTCACTACCCGAAGGTATCTCAAAGCGGCTTACAAACTCCTTTCCCTTCCCCTCCCCACAACAGACACCCTGTGAGGTAGGTGGGGCTGAGAGATCTCTTGGCAGAAACTGCTCTCCCCCCCCCGACTTCCCATCCAGTCCAGCCCCTGAATTAAAAAATCTTGACTACGGATCTGACCTAGAGCCTCATACCCTGAGACTGAGATAGGTTCTAATGAGCTGTCTGGGAGAGGCACCAGAAAAGAAGAGTTATCTAACATTGGGTATAATAATGGAGACTCGTATGAAATTTCTGTGTACTGCCTTTTCAAAGCACTCCAGATTTTGATTTGAGGAAAGCTGCCTAGGGCCCTTGATTGGCCCTGACAATCCCACCTTTATGAGAGGTTTTTCTCTCTCAGTAGGCTGAAAGCAAAGTGGCACTCTATAAAGCTACTTCAGAGAATCTTGTTTAACAGGTAGTGTAGTGTGGGAGAAATCTCCATTTTTGTCCAGGACTTGATAGACTGCATAAGTAAAACAGAAATCAAGGCCATAAGAAGAAAGGCCAAAATTTCATTTTATTTGCTACAAGGCCCCTGTGTTAAAAAAAAACAACCTTATCAAAATACAAAGAATATTTACTAACAAAAGGTTACCAACAAGCACAATGAACCTATACAGTTGTTGCAATATCAGGTGGCCAGTCTTCCTTTTGTTCTGGTAAAAGTAGGGTTGCCAGGTTGGATCGACTCAGCTGTGGGGGAGGGACTTTCCAAGAGTGGGGGTTTGTGTGGAATGTATGCATGACATAATGACATCACACGGAGGTAACATCATCATATTGATAATGTTGTGCAGCTCTGGTATTTTGGGCAAAACTTTATGATTACCATAGAGTTTTGTTCAAAAACAACAGAGCGTTGCAAAACTTTATGGTTACCATAGAGTTTTGTTCAAGAACAACAGAGCGTCACTGTGCAGTGTCACCAACATGACAATATCACTTCAGTGTGACATCATTATGTTGTGGTTTGGGGTGGGGGAGAGGCCCAAAATTGGGGGATCCCCCACCCCCAACAGGAGAATGTCATCCCTGGGTGGAAGTGAGATCATGAGGAGGCCCAGAGTAATGACCATATGAGGATGATTGTGGGTCTTCCCAGCTTTCCTTTCAGCAGCCATTTCTGACTCTGGGAAAGATGAAGTTGCAGGATCCATGCGGAATGATAGCCAATGTGGGCTGGAATGGCACAACTTGGGAGGGGGGAGGGAATGAAACTGCAGAAAGTGTGGCTGTTCTCACTCTTCACTGTGGCCTCCTGGCCTGCAGTGGGTCCTGAAACCTCAGCAAACAACTTTGCTGAGGTCAGAAATGGTTTCTGTGGGGAGAATAACATGGGGAAGGCCCACAACCATCAGCACTTTCCACTGACAGATTGCTGGATCCAACCTGTGGACTTTTTCTAATAAATCCAAAGCAAGGCTTTACAGTTTGGCACAGGCAGACTACTGGAACTCACTTGATATAGTCATTCTTTGTTACTAGTCTAGGTGAATCCCTGTCTTTTCAGTAGGTGTGTCACTGCATGCCCTGGCTCTCTCTCACTGACATGGTTTCATCCCATGGAAGATTACCATGCACACGACAGTTCTTGTGCAAACAAGAAGTACTACAATTATTTCTTGCCAGGTGCTTGTGCTAAATGAAAGCTGTTACATCCTCACTATCTTTCCTGTGTATGCAAGACATAGTGCACGATGTTTCTTCTGATACAATTTCAAAACCAAATTAAATGAAGTCATGTGAACCATCTTGTGACGCCCCCTTAACTGGGGAGGTCTGGTTTCCCTTTAAAATGTTCTTGATTTTACTGTGTATATCCGGCTGCCACCAGGAAATTTAAGGCTTTCCAAACCTTTATCCTATAATATTCCTATCACTGGGTAGGTAGATCGAGGTTTTAGGCTTTCTCTATATCTGGGTCTATGTGGTCCTGGGAAATATTTCTTTCAGAGCGGGTATATTTGAATAAAAGAGTATTTATTGAAGTAATTCATAAATAAAAGATTAACTCATTGTAACCAGGAAGGGTAAGTACTGAACAAGTCCAACTGGTTTTTCTCACACTTTCCCCTTCACACTGTCAGGGATTTTGGCATGTAACTTTGTAACACTTTTTCCTTGGGCCATATATGTTTACTGTTTCTTTTTAACCTGTCATTCAGACTTTGTTATAACTTTTGTCCTTCTCTGAACAACATCCACAGATAGCTTAACTACTTTCACACAGACTTTAACTCTTATATCCCAAAAAGGAATGCTTCTCTCACTCCTCTCTTTCACAGAACTTAACTAACTTAACAACTGTCTTTTCAACTGTCCCCACTGTAACTGTCACTCTTGACAGACATAAATATCATCCACACAGCATCACTTCCAAAACCCCTCCCCCTCTCTTTCACTCACCAATCACACCACCTGCCTGTTTCAACCACACTAGCCTATCACACAGTCCCGCAACCAAACTTTTAAAGACACACACACACAGTTAAACATGAAATCATTACACATCTGTTGTGCATTCTATTGCTGCATGTGCACATTATTGTTTTGTGAAAAAGTATAATGCAATATGTTGCTGTAGCTGTTTTGTGATCGCTTGTGCAAGCAGAACTACTCCAAGTCTGTTTTTCCTTTATCCTCACCCATTGTGACATCCAACCCAGTGGTTGCTTCCTTAAAAGATCCTGTTAGAGACCACTTCTTCTCATTCCTTTCTCTGTTCCCTCCCTATGAGGTTCTTTTAGTTAATGATAACTAACATCTAGAATATAAGTTCAATATGCATGTTTAAGACATTAATCTCAGCAACCATGTACAAAATCAGAACATTTGTCTGAGACATCCATGTGGGTCAAAAGTCAAAGCATGTATTCCATCTGATTTGTCACCTACTTTCCCCTTCCCCACCATATCTTGGCATCCCTCTCTCTCCTACAGCCCCTTCATGTGGCTCCTGCATCCTGAACTGCACAGCATAGAATTTCAGTTCTGCTGATTTAGCAATGTTCCCAAAAGTATAACATCAGCCACCTGACAGTGAGAGACAAGTTAACAAAAAGAGGTTAATAAATATATCATGTGTCTTGCAGTTTTGATGTGCTAGCATGCACAGACCCCAGCATCACTGACTGTGACTATGACAAGCCTTCAATAGCAATTCAGCAAAACCTAGATTCTTGAACTATTGGTAAGGTTACTATTTGACTTCAAAAATACCAACCTCATTGGTGAGGAAAAGTTGACTTCCAGCACTAGAATCATAGAATCACAGAGTTAGAAGGGGCCTTACAGGCCATTCTAGTCCAACTCCCAGCTCGATTGATGCAGTGAGTCATAACCTTGGTAAATAAGAGGTGGGGCCACATCTGTACCTGCTGGGTTAGTTCAGGATCCGGCAGGTCATGAGTAGATCCTGCAAATATCTAGTGAGTTGCTGATAGAACCTGAAGTGTTAGTGCTGGCTATGTTCGTTACTGACTTTGTAGACTCTGACTATACCGGTTACTTGCCATAATAAAATTTTACCAACAGGTTTGATGAAATAATTACAGTAGGCAACCCTAGATGCTAGGCGAAGTATTGTGAGCACCACGGATTTCACTTTTAGCTCCAGTCCAAAAGAAAATGAACTTTGGTTGATAACCTCAGTACAACATATTAAAATCTCCCCATGCCCACATACATATCTCATTCCCTATGACTGTTGTGAGGCTACAATGCCTCAGATGGAGTCAGCGTTAGACATTTTTTTGGTCATATTTGGTCTATGGAATCCCAGCTCTTGACAGTGTCCCTCACTTTAATATGTTGTTTTCAGACTAACTGTTGTTGGTCTTTTTGATGACCAAAAAGAGAGTTTTTAATATGTTGTTTTCAGACTAACTGTTGGTCTTTTTGATTACCAAAAAGAGAATCACAAGCAGACTTTAAAAAGTAGGACCATTTTATAAACTATTTTGGGGACCACAGTGGCTGAGTGTGCAGAATCTTCACCGCCCAATTCATCATCCACTTTACAAATACAAGGTATGAGTAGGAAGTTCTCTTTGCTCAGCAAACTGGGATGGCATATGGTTTTCTGTAAACACATAAATAATGTCCCCCCTCAAGTATCTCAACTTTTAAAGGTCTGAAGATTCTTCTATTTATGCAGCTCTTAATCATTCCAATGCAAATTTTAACTGCCTCACAAAGATGTTGTTACTGTGAAATCTCTTTTTCTTTTTACCTCTGCAGCAAATCTGTAATGCCACCCACAGAGGCTTAAACAAAGTGCTTCATGGTGTTTACTTTATCCCCAGAATGAAAATGCATAGATTTACATCTGCATCCACATCTTTCCAATTTAATTGTCATATCTACATATTTTATCCTTTTGGCTTAGAAAATTTTGTGGGGCAACTGAGAAGAACCAAATTATTTGCATGGTTTGGTATATACCAGGGATCATTTTATTGCTACTTATTGCATAGAGCGGGACACTGCTTATTAACATAGTGCTGGCTCAAACATTTTCTTTGTTTACGTTTTATGTTGAAACTAGTGGCTTTCAGTGCAGTCCTAATCAATGGATTTAGTATGGTATAACTCTGCTTAGAATTCCACTGCTAGGGATATGGAAAAATACAGTCTATGCAAATATTCATCTGCTAAGGTTCCTGTTTATGGCCAATGTCTGTGCTCCTTCCTTGGCACTGCATTTTTCCCTTTGTTGCCTGCTGCTTCTTCCTCTTTAGATTATTGAACTTGAGGACATCAAATATGTAACAAATACTATTTATATATGATGACATCACAGAGACCAAATACAGACAATTTAAATGACTACACAAAATTGTTTTGCAAGGAGTGCCAAAATCCAGTCATTAATGGAGGGGGTGGTGGTATTCTGGAAATACTCTTGAACCATTTGGGGGCATTCCTAAATTTGCAGGAAATGTATCTAAACAACAATGCAAATAAACGTAGAGGAAGCCAATCACTTTTAGTATGATCAGTGCCAGCCTTGTACATGTCTCCCTGCAGGGGGTACGAGCAGACATCTGCTGGGTTATAGGGTTCCTATGCCCCTGGGAGCAGCCATGCTTCAATTTTAATTAATAGGCTGGTTGTACATCATGTTGAGTTCTTTTAAACAACATGATGGATTACAATTATTCAAGCATCTTCAGGTCAATATCAGTTGGCAAGCCTGAGGATACATATCTTCCGAGATATAGTCACCCTTCCTTCTGCTGAAGAACTGCCACATTTACATGGAATTCGACTGACCTACTTATGTGTATGGAATAAGAACTATAATTCTTGGCATAAAATGCAAATATGTTGTGTATGGGTCCAATATTGTTGGTATTGCTAAAGGAAGGCTGATGGTTCACGTGAGCAGAGGAGTAATGAGTAAGTGAGTAAAGCCAATTACTCAAGCTTTTCATATTGCCTGCTTCTTTGGTAATGTCTGAGGCAGCTATGGATACGTAAAGTCTTCTTTGTTGTCCTCAAAGATATTTCCAATTCAGTGCAAGCAGATACGAAGGGAGGAAGTACTGAATTGTTTTGTGAATTAGCATAGGTTTTATATTAATGTCCTTTCTTCCACACTTCAAGGCACAGCGAACCCTTTTATTCATTGCAGCCTAAATGGCATAGAGACAGGCTAGCTGTTATAAACTATTGCTCACCGCAGAGCATTGCTTCAGTCAGACTAGCTAGCTCTTGGGCTTCCATATGGGGAAACTAATGTTCTACCTGTTTTCTATCCAAAGCACAGAATGGATGGCTATTGTGAATCCATCTGGCTTAACTAACTGGTATTCATCCTGTTCCCCATTCAGCCCAGCCAGTTATTATGCATCCATATGGCCTAATTAGTGCTCATCAAAATTCTCTGCTCCAATGCTCAGCTGCCAGCTATTGCACTCACTCTCTTCCTCACTCTGGTGAAATGTGTTGAATTGCACAAAGTCTTGACACCAGTTTGTTCAACATTACCCCCCCCCCCATGGTTCTACAATTAATGTAGAAGTCCATCATTGTATCCTGGAAACTTATCTACACTTACTTTATTCCCCGAAATGACACCATGGGCATATATTACATCCTTAGAAACGGCTGTAAGAGATTTTGAGCACTGCAGGAGCAGGATGTCGATACAGTTTTCTGTAGGCTTCGTTAATATTTCAGTGCAAGGACGAAGTGTTGTATGCAAGGTTCAGATAATCTACTGTATACATTCCGTGACCTTGCTTCTCTTTTCTTACATAATTTACTTTTCTTATGAGTTAAGCAAACGAAATGTTGCCAGGAGACACAGCTCGCTATACCTTTCCATCAATTTACACATGAAAAAAAATTCAGACTCTTCAAGCAAAGCAATTCAATTGCCTTTAATGTGATTAGTAATTTCTATTTTTCCCCGTGGCTGCAGTATAGCTCAAGGTTACCAGGTATACCACTTTTGCATTTATAAAGCAGCACAGTTCTGCTTGCAAAATAAAATAAAATCCAGGAAGTTAGTCCTAAAGACACCCTGTTGGTGAAGAGCTTAAGAGCTGTTACCTCCAGAATGGGCTACAATATTGTGCTCTATATGGATGTTCCTTTGAAGATTTCTCAGAAGCTTCAGTTAGTACAAAATGTGGCAATGAAACTCCTGTTTGGGGTCAGCCACTTGCAAAATATAATTCCAGTTGTTTGTTTCTGAGCTCAATTCAAAGTGTTTGTTATTACTTCTAAGTCCATTCACCATCTGGAGCATTCATAGTTACCAAATAGCATCTCTTGATATTCTCCCACCAGTCAGCTACTTTCTTCAGACAGCCTTCACCTTATGGTGCCCTCTCTTTGGTGTAGTGAACCAGTTTGATGTAGTGGTTAAGAACGTGGACTCTAATCTGGGAGAACTGGGTTTCATTCCCCACATGTACCTTCTGGTGTAGCTTTGGGTCAGTCACAAGTCCTTTCAGAGCTGTTCTCTCAAGGGCAGTTCTTGAAAGAGTCCTCACAGGATGTCTGTTGTGGGGAAGAGAAGGGAAAATAGAGTGTAAGCCACTCTGAGATTCCGAGTGAAGGGTGGGGTATACATCCAATCTCCTCCTCCTCCTCTTCCTTGTCTTCTTCATCTTCTTCTGATTGTTGTATGCTAACAGCTAAGCCTTTTCTGTGATAGATCCTGTTCCCTGGAATGGCTTACCAGAATGTGTGCCTTCACTTGTTGCATTCAAGAAGGCATGTAAGACAAGTGTATTTTAGAGGGCATTAGGTGGAGACAAGGGGGGGTATAATGAATTTTAAAAAGTTTCAGCAAAGAGGTTTAGGTAAAAAATGTGGAAGAAAAATGGTAGAAAATAGAGATGGATGTAATGTTACATGAGTAATGTTGTTCATTTCAGTTTATTAACACCCTTCATGAACAGGACCTCCCAGATTCACCTCAGATGTTAGGCAAACTGAGCCTGCTTGTGGGGAGGGTGGGATATAAATAGAAATAAATAGTGGCCCCTCAGAGTTATGCAAAACACCACCACTGCCACTCCGATAAACTCCACTAATTTCATATGATTAGGAGTCTATAATTTTGCTTCCATTTACATGGTGGTGATGGGAGAAAATAGTGCATTTCCGAATTAAGGTCCAAGATTGTACTCTGATATTAAAAGCTGTCCTAGATGGCCCAGGCTAACCTGATCTCATCAGATTTTGGAAGCTAAGCAGGGTTGGGTCTATATATCACTTGGATGGTTGACCACCAAGGAGCTCCAGGGTTGCTACTCAGAAGCAAGAAATGACAAACCACCTCTGTTCATCTCTTGTCTTGAAAACCCTACAGGGTTCCCATAAGTTGGCTGTGACTTAACAGTGCTTTCCACCACCACCATATTAAAAGCTGTTTCCAGTTTGTTCTTATAAAATAGGTTGGTTGTGCATATAGTGTGGGATGAGCAGAGTTGCTAGGGATTTGCAGATTGTCTCCACTGTGTTTGTTGTTGACTTGTAGTTTTGCAGTGAAGTTTCCAGGGCTATTTTTGGGCAGGAACGCACAGGAACGGAGTTCCAGCTGGCTCCCAAGTTGGCCACGCCCAGCAGGAACTCATTAGCATAATAGGCCACACCCAACAGCAGGAACTCATTGGGATTGGCTACATTAGGGGTGTGTGGCCTAACATGCAAAGGAGTTCCTGCTACAAAAAAAGGCCCTGGGTTTTGACAACAAACAAGGTAAGC
Source organism: Gekko japonicus (assembly GCF_001447785.1). Lineage (NCBI taxonomy): Eukaryota > Metazoa > Chordata > Lepidosauria > Squamata > Gekkonidae > Gekko > Gekko japonicus. Next base: position 40,551 of record NW_015172175.1, on the reverse strand, counting down.
AGAATAAGGAGCAAAAGGTGGGTGTGGCTGGATAACCACACTTCTGGTAACGTGTGGGTGCGGCCTAATGTGCTAATGAGCTGTGCTGTCAGGGGTGTGGCCCAATATGCTAATGAGTTCCTGCTGTTGGGTGTGGCCTATTATGCTAATGAGTTCTGCTGGGGTTCTTTTTCTACAAAAAGAGCCCTGGAAGTTTCTAACATTTATTTTGTTAGTTCCTGTATACCCACCTTTTCTCCACAATTGGGACTCAAAGTGGCTTATGTCATTCTTCCCTCCTCTGTTTTATCCTCACAAAAACCCTGTGAGGTAGGTTAGGCCAAGAATGTGTCTCTGGCACAAGGTCACCCAGCAAGCTTCCATGGCAGACTGGAAGTCTGAACCTGCCTTTCCTAGACTAACAGTTTGTGGTGTTTCACCGTTTGTTTGTTTCCCTTTCCTTCAATTTATATCCTGCCCTCCTCGCAAAGCAGGCTCAGGGCAGGTTCCAACCTGTGATAATCTACCGAGTGTAGATTTACAACAATAAAATCAAGGTAACAGGACATATACAATAAATACAATAAAATAACTACAGCAATAAGTAGTTTAAAATAAATTATACCTCAGCAGACACACGAGGGCGACTCATTGTGGGGAGGCCAGATAGAGTTGGATGTCCACTGCCTCAACTGAAGACCCGGCGGAAGAGCTCCATCTTGCAGGCCCTGCAGAACCGTAAAAGCTCTCTTCCTTAATTTTATTTGCATCTCCCCTCTCATTATCGATGCACATGTCCATAAAACATAGGAAATAATCTTGATAGAACTGTGCAGATGATTGCATTGTGAACCATGTTTAGTGTTTCACCCTGGCCTGTAGCTAACATGGGGCGCATGGGGCCTGCCCCCCTAGTGTTTCCTCTGGGCCCCCTCCTTCCCGGGCTGACCCCTAAGTGCCCCGACTTGCCACCTGCATTGTGCTTTGATTTAATTAGCTGGCGCCCCCCCAGGCCCCCTCCCCCAAAATTCCCTAGCTACCAATGTGCACCTGCACAGCAGAAAAAGAGTACACGAAGTGAACGGAAGGGAGGGGTCCATTCAATCTGTTGCAACCCAGGACACAGGTGAGCCTAGCCTAGTATTCCTATGATAGCTCTCCAGAGACTATGATTTTAGGATGAAGGAGAAAGAGGTGTGTTTTTCCTTGGGTTTTGGTGCTGATACAGTGGGACCAACCAGTTATTTGGCTTATAGTGTAAAATGAAAATTAGTATTCATTTCAAAGATTTAAAGATATTGGAATGAAGGGAAATAATAAATCTATTTGACAGTGATGGTCATGAGTAATTCCTCCTCCCCTTTAATTCTTTAATCGCTTCAAACTAACTTAAGGCTTTTTGGAACCGCTAACATTTCCAGTGGAGAACAATGGTTGCCAAGACTTCTATACCAAACTCTTTCCATTTCAGAGAAAATGTCTGTGCTAACAGTATGCATGGTGTCTGTTCCGGAAACAGAAATGGCAGTGTCAACGCCAAAACAGATCATGAACCCTCTATCATACCTTTCAAGGATCATTGTGCATGTGCACGCCCACACATGTTTGCCAGCAGAAATTGACCTTGCATGGTCCTGAGCTTGTGAGTATTGCTATGTCAGTGATGAATGGAGGGAGAAAAACAAATACCCTGAAGCAATAGCCCAAGGTAATAAGTGGTGTACATTAAATGAATCCCATGTCAGTGAACGGTATACTGAATTATAGAATTTTGCAGCCACTGAACAAAACATATAAGATTGCCAGTGTTGGACTGCAGACTGAAGATGTAATACCAGGCATGTGCAAAAGGAATGGGAAATCATGAGAAATTCAGACAGGAAAATAAGAAATGGTATCACAGATATAAAATGCAGAATCCATCTTGAAATGGCAGAACCTGTTGGAAAAGGCAATGTCTGGTGTACAAATAAGAGTAGAAGACCCTGCAGGGGTCAGCAAGAAGACAATTGGATAGCATAGTGAGGCCAGCACCTTCTCTCCTGTTAAGTGTCATTCCTTGTCTGTCTCCAGATTGCTTAGGGCAATTTCCCCCTTCTTCTCAGAAGTGCCACACTCCGTCTTACCCTCTCTCTCAGCTAGAGTTGTAGTTAGGAACCTATCTCTGTCTCTCCTCTTTCCTATCAAGTCTGTTAATTCCTAAACAAACCTCTAATCAGTTTGTGTACCATTGCTGAACCATCCCATCAATTTTAATGAAAGCAGCAATGCGCCCACAGTTGTAAAGAAATCCTAGAAGAGGTAACATCTAAGGGCTGGTGCACACAAAACTGCCACTGTATGAAGATCATTTTAAGAAGTATTTCCTACAGCTAGAGGGTTGTATCAGCAATGCATACTTAACACATGACAGTGATTATTAAAAGTCTACTTGGCTTTTTAAACAGCAAATTCAATTATAGTCCATCAACAGCTATTAACCACTGCCAGTAAAGATGAATGTTATTTCACAATGGTGGGGGGAAGAATGAACCTGAACCCTCTTTTTCTAACCACCATAAACAACGTGCATTGTGTGCATGCACGCTTATACATAAGCTCATTCTCTTTCACCCACATGAATTCACAGACGTGTATGTACATATTCATGAATCACATCCATATACAGTTATTGAAGTGTATGTGACAGAAGAAGAGATATTCTTTCTTCGGTCTCCCCTTCAATGCCTATGTGCCAGCATCACACATGGCATGATGTCACTTCTGGAGGAAACCAGAAATTATGTCATGTTGCTCTAGGAAATCATCATTGCTCTAGGAACCCTGATATTAACATATTCAAAGTCTGGTTAATTGTGTTGTGAATTAGGATATCACCTAAGAGTTGTCAATATCCCTGTATTCTCTAGATATGTTGTGGAAAATCTCGTTATTGCTAGAGGTGCCACAAACCCTTTTTTCAAAGGCATGCTCTCTTGTGAACCAAGTCTCAGTTCTCCTTACCTCACTGGCTTGAGCATCTGAACAGTTTGTGGCTGTAGAGTAACTCTGGTTCATGGAGCTTTCATTTCCTACTGCCTTGCAGCCACTTTTGCCTCTATGTAGTAAGTGAAATCAGTTATTCCTCAGGGTCATGGATAGGAGTCAGGTAATTAAATGATATGATGGGAGGAAAATGGGATCCTCATAAAGTTGTGCACATGTGGCCATGCGCAAAATAACACTAGACCTTTACAAATACATGTAATGTATGGACTGCTTGCTCTAAACCTCACAGCCAGAATAATAAAAAAAAGATGTGCTTAATCCCAGTCGGCAAACAGAAAAGACACTGGGACTTGCATAAATGGCGCATTTTCCATTCTAAAAAAGTAGTTATAGGCCCCTGCACCAGAAGCGAAGGGGTAGCCTTCCCCATGCACTGTCAGTACATGTATGTTTTCCTAGTGGGGAAATAGAGGATCCCTAAAGCTGCTTGAGATCAAGAAAATGGTGCGGGCTTAACCCCCACTACTCTTGTGCGTTGTTCCTGATGTGAATCAGGCCCCTACTTGGGGAACTCCATTCTTGGAAGTCCCAGTATCTCGTATGTTTGAGACACCATAGAAATCAGTGGATAGGGCCAAGCCAAAATGATGGGCTCATGTTTCACAAACATTTTCAAATCTTTCAGTTATTTTTCTCAGCAGAGGGATATGAGTTGGGCAAAAATGTTTGCAGTGCAGCTCTCTCACCACACCTACTCAGAAAAATACTTCCTGCTGTCACTCTGTATTGGCTTTGTTGTGGACACCTAATAGTAGGGCTCCCAGACCCCTGGGCCAGGCAGGAGTTTACCCACTTTTGGGGGCTTCAACCTACCTTCTGGCCAGCTGGCTGGTGGGGGAAGGCCTACCCCCAAGCCCAAACACCCGCAGCCACCCCCTCCCTTCTCGAGAGATTTAAAGAGATTTAAACTTTGCAGAGAGGAAGGAGAGGGGCAGCTGCAGGAGTGTGGGGCCCCACCAGCTGCAAGCGACCAGTGGGGACTGGCCCCCCCACATACAGTCTCCAAGTGGCAATGCTGCTTGGAAATCAGGCATTGAGCCCCACTGGCAGAAAGTGCTTAAAGGTTCCATTTAAGTGCTTCCAGCCAGGGGAGGGGGACTGGCTGCTACTTGGAGACCAGGAGCACAGGGAGATTGGGTGTGGGGCCCTGCCAACTGCAAGCACTTAAAGGGGCCCTTTAAGAGCTTCCAGCCAGCGGGGACTGGCACCATGCACCTGAACTCCAAGTGGCACTGAACTCCTTAGAGTTTAAGTGCACAGCCAGTGACCACCCCTCTCCCTTCCCTCTTTCAAGATTTAAAGGGCTGTCCACCTGATCGGTGTGCCCTTTAAATCTTGCATAAGGTTAGGTAGAGAGGTGGCTCCTATTTATTTTTCTTGGGGGTGGGGCTTGGAGCAGGACATCCCCAATGTGACATCATCACATTGGGGACACCCCACCCCCTCCAGAAACACCCCCAAAGTTCCCCACTGGGGACAAAATGGGGCCTGGTAACCCTACCAAATAGCCAATAAGATTTAATTTGCTATATAGCATTGTGACAGCATTGAATTTATTTAATGATACCTCATGGCCTGAGATCATTGAGGGAAGGTAGATAGTTAGGGGGAGGTGCATCAAAACTGTAATAAACAGTGAGAACATGCACAGAAGCTCCCCTTTATCTCCAAAAATCCACAGGTAATTTATACAGAGGAGCCCTGTCAACAAACCTGTGTGCCCATTTCTGTGGTAAAATGGTAGATGGTTTTCTAGTTCTGTGGTATGATGAAGACAAACAGCTTTGCTATTCAGTTTTCACAATCCACAAATAATTTTATATTCTGTAAACTATCTGTTTCTTAAAATGAATGTCCTGGAGTGATCTCTGAGGAATTAGTAACCTGGGTCCATTTGACCTAGGCCACAACCTGATGAGATTTCAGAAATGTGCTGTGTAAACAAAGCAATCCCTTCCCGCATCAGATAATTGTGCAGAAAGGGCTCTAGCTGACACAAATTGTATACCAGGTCAGCAGAATTTAGAACAATCAAGATAATGTTGCCACCAGTTGACCCAGCACAAAGCAGAAGTCAACAAGCATCTGTGGAGACCAATTAATTGATGCAATGGAGGAGTACAATATTTATTCGTCCCATATAACTCTCACCTGGGCAATTGTGTTGTGAGCCATGTCAACCTGAGGCATTTCAAGCAATGTCAACAACCCCTCTTTGAAGATGGATCATTTCACATTGCTGAATGTCACTGTTCTTCTCTATGTTGTTTTTCACTACCATGGTATTAATATGTATGGTAGTTTACTAACAAACCTAGGAAAAACAGATACATAGTGACCACTGCTCCAAAAATATGTACTTTTGGACTTTATGAGATGTGATTTAAAAAATTTGCCAGGATACTCTAGGTGTGTCTACATTATTGATATATACATTAGTATTTTGATAACCTACAGTTTCATTCATTTGCTCTGGTATTCCAGAGCACCGTAGATAATGGCCACTCATTAAATAGAATAGTTTGACTATTGGTTTATATGGTAGGATGACTCTGCTATTGTTGATACTAGCTGATGGAAGAGAGGCAAAAACCAAGGACCATCCTTTGTGCTTATACCTGTTTATAGCTGAGAACCCCCCTAGCCTTTCCAGGCATAGATGATGCTGAGGAGATCAGTATGGCCAGACATCACTCCAACATGTCCTTAATGTCCCCCCACTAGCCATCATCATCATGAAGGCCATCCAAGGAAGTGGATACTAGTTGTCTCCCAATATTCTTGAATACTTTTCTTTGTCTCTTTCCTTTCTGGTGTAATAAACTGTGAGGGAGGGAAGTTTTCTAATTTTTCATCTCGGCTGTTTCAGTCTGACAGTCCCTATTTCAATTTTTGTTTCATCCTTGCATGGTGTATATATTGTATACACTGGCTCTCCAGATATAGCTTACAAAGTAAAATAATACAATTAATTAAAACAGTGGCATAAATAATAAAAAGCACTAGTTTGAACCTATGGCTCTTTATTTTTGTGTCATTTTCTCTTTCCTTGTACTGAATTTCCCCTTCTAAAATGCATGTATTTATCAATGCTATTTGCACATTAATAAATGAGCATTATATAATATAATTCAGGCATAAATGACATACATTGTTTGTATAAACCCCATATATAACAGAAATGAATCTCCAAACCCAACAGCAAAAAGTGGAGAACCAAAGCTACTGACTTAATATAAACAAATTTTAAAAAGAAGCTATATATGGAATAGCCATTTATCCCATAACTGGGTTATCCCTTTGGCATCTCAGTTCTAAACCTTGGACTGGCATGTTCTGTGGTGTCTTTGTAGAGAAAAGAATTTTTAAAAAAGACCAATCATCAAAGAGCCAAGAGCATAACTATACTGGAATCAACACCAACACCATCAGTGGCTATTAGCCACAAGGTACAGATAGGAAGCCTCAGTCTGGGGCAAATGCTCGGGGGGGGGGGGTCAGCAGTGGTTGGGCTTCTAGTGTCATGGCCCCCCTGGCTAGTGTCCTGGCCCCACTGGTGGACCTCCTGATGGCACCTGGTATTTTTAGCTACTGTGTGACAGAGTGTTGGACTGGATGGGCTATTGGCCTAATCCAACATTGGCTACTCTTATGTTCTTACCAATCATGAAGCTGCATGCCAATGCCAGTAATAGATGACCAACCATCACACAGTGATTGCAACATGCCTCTCTGACATCACCCCCTCTCAACCCCCTCTCAGTTGTGCCCTATAATTACTACATTTTTATGAGATTCCCATTTGGGAGTCCAGATCCGCTCCTGTAACTACAGACAGGTACACAAACAGGAAAGAAGGCATGGCCCCTGCAATCATGTCAGGTACTTCATTTGAGTGAGGAAACCCCAGGGCCTCCAAAGCAAGGCTTCAAGTGAGGGGCAGAAGAAGAATTCTTCTGCAAGTAGGCTGGCTTTTCTGATAACCTTATAGATCCCCACTTGGAGGGGGAAAATGCTTTGGTAGTCCTAGCATTATCTAACAAACTTGCAGAAACCTCTGACAGGTGCAGCACGCTGTTTTCTGAATTAAATCTGGAGGCATGCTTCATTCACACATCAAAAGGTTCACTTTTCCTGTATTTATTTAAGATACTTGTAGGCCATGCTCTCCATTAAAATAAAAATAAAGCCCGCAGCACTTCACAATACAATCAAATAAAACAGAACGCAATAAATCCAGAACCAGCATAATAACAATTAAGCTGTGTACAGATAAAATCAGCTCATCAATAAAACAATTTAGCAACAGCAAAGTAACATAGCCTTTCAATAAATATAGCAGCAAATGAAACAACATCTCGCATCATAGAAACATTCAGAGATAAAAAATACAGAGAAACTACTAGATGCCAGAAAATAAATAGCAATAGCACTCAGCAGAAAGGAAACAAGAACCAAATGTGAATAATCAAGTTTATAGCTTAACAAGCTCAATGCTAGGCTAACCGCTGAGTGGAAAGTATTCCATAGGAAAGACACCTCCACAATAAAGTTCACATCTCTGTTCGCTACCCACCTTAGCTCCAAAGGTGGAAGAACAGAGGACTTCTGTAGAAGATCTTACCTGGTGGACAGGTTCATACATAGGAAGGTGCTCCATTTAGATTTTTCATGCTCAGGAGTAAGAACTAGAGGAATCCACCCCCTGTGTTTCTGTGTGAATCACCATTCTGGGTGTGCCTCCTCTGAAAAAAAACACCTGTAGATTTGCTGTGTCTCTTCAACAACAGAGTTATCCATGCCTGGCAGATGCTGGTTGGAAGGAAGAAACTGACTCAGGCTGCTATCACACACACTCAATAATGCACTTTCAATCCACTTTGAATGCACTTTCAAATAGGATTTTGCCAGTTCCCACAGTAAAAATCCAGTTGGAAAGTTCATTGAAAGTGGATTGAAATTGCATTACTGAGTGCGTGTGACCTCAGTGGCAGGGAATGAAGCAGAGATGCAACAGTCAACTTCCTCTGTGGGCTCACAAGAGCCTTTGAATTATTTTGTTTCTCACAATACCAAGTTTGGGAATAAGTCTGCATGCTTTGATGGAGAAACAGCCAGTGTTAAAAAAATATAGTCTAGTTGGGCTAACACCATGACTCTTTAGCCCAAGTTTCCTAATTGTTCAGCTGAAGTGTATCTTTTTTTTTCTTTCAGTATAGCGTAGTGTTTCTCAGTCCCTCACTATTGTTCTTGATGGAGAAACAGCCAGTGTTAAAAAAAGATAGTCTAGTTGGGTTAACACCATGACTCTTTAGCCCATGTTTCCTAATTGTTCAGCTGAGGTGTATCTTTTTTTCTTTCAGTATAGCATAGTGTTTCTCAGTCCCTCACTATTGTTCCTTCTATGTAATTCAGCTGAGCCCAGAAATGGCAGCCCACTCAATGCACTCTAGAAATCATCCCCCCGCCCCAAACCTTTTTCTAAATATACCCACTGAGGCACTGGAATGGCAATGAGTCATGGTATGAAGCTTGTTTCTCTACAGGAAACCATTATCTAAAAGCATCCTGTCATCCTGCATTATGGGACAATCCTTGAATTTCTCTTATCAATAACTATTGTTGCCCATCCTCTTCCAACTGCAGTCATATCAGCTGAGATGACTGAAAGCGAGCAATCAAGAGGTTATAAAATTACACAAGACTTTCATTACTGGCTGACAGAAATGAAAATGAAGGCCCCCATGGCAGCTGTAAAATCTGATATCTATCACACTGCATGCTCAAATGATCTTGAATGCTTTTCCACTCCTAATTATTTTGCCCTAGTTTAAGACCTGATAAATTACTCCATATGGCCAGTGTTATGAGCAGGCCTGACAAGTTTAGGAGGGTGAAAGGGAGGGGCTAGGAAAGATAAATTCACTGTCAAGGAGATTTTCCTGTGTGAGTTCTGTTCCTCTAATTCTGTGAGGCCTGCAGTGGGGCTACTACTCCATATAAAGGGTTCATCCAAAAAATGTATCCTTAGGCCAAGTTAAAAACCTCTTTCTAAGCCTTGCTGTTTGTGCCCCCACCTGCAGATATGAGGTGAGTGGCAACCAAAGACCAGTCTTTCTCAGCAGTGGCACCTTGCCTTTAGGAATACCATAGGGCTGCCAGATACCCTGGTGGAGGTGGGGGTCCCCTGCCACCAGGCCCTATCCCCAGCTGCTGATCAACTGGCCAGTGGGGGGAACTTACCAGGAGAAAGGGGAAGGCCTAGGCCTCATGGCCCACAACACACAGGAAGTGATGTCATTACAGCAGTGACTTTCAAGCAACACTGGTATTTGGGCAAAACTCTATGGTAGTAGTTGGTTCTATCATAGAATTTTTGCCCAAATATCAGAGCATTGCCCAGATGTTGCTGGCATGATGATGTCACTTCCTGTGTGACACTGGCAACAAGGCCTAGGTCTTTCTCTTTCTGCTCGTACGTCCTCCCATCCCCTGCCAATTGCCAGTGTAACCCTCTCTAATAGGGGGCTCAAATCAATAAATGACAGCACCCTTATGGCTTGATAAATGTGAAATTACTTCAAAAGTACAGAAAAAAACATTCAAGGTGATAAATGGTTTTTAATATAACAAACAACTTCACAATTAAAGATAAAAGTGAATGATAATGTCTATGAACATATCAACATTTGAAGGGACAAGATCTTCAGTGCCCTTCAGGACAAAGGCAATTTTAGCAGTATGGCTCCACCTGGCTGTGCCAGCCCTTACAGCGGCTGCAGCCGGAAGCCGCCTTTGCCATTACCCAGAAGGAGGCAGAAGCATGGAGAGTGGCATTGCCACTCTCAGAAGGCACAGCAAGGGGGGGTGGGGGTGGCACAGCCAAAAGACTGATAAGGTCGGCTATGCCCCCACCTTCTGAGCTAGCTGTAGCCCTAGGACAAGGAGTGCCTGTGACCGGGCTTTCTAACAGTTCAAGCAGTTTAGGCAACAGCTAGGCCTGTAGAAGTCTTGGCTCATCTCGGTGGAAGATTTGATGCAATTCTGTGTCAATCTTAAAGATAAAGGCTTATCTCTGAGGTCCACTAGGGGCTGTCTTTCTGTACTGGCATTTGTCAGCAAAGCCCAGGATCTCAAGGAGGTGACTGGTGATTTCCAGATAGAGAAGATGTTGGAAGGTTGGTCATGAGAGGTGGGTGTGCAAGTCAATGACAGACAACTCATTTCTCCCATGGTCCTTAAGGGAATGTATGCTGTTTTGAGGGAAGTCTGTACCTCTGGATTTGAGGTTTGCCTCTTTCATACAAAAGCCTTGGTTGCCTTTTGGGGGCCCTTTGTATTAGTGAGCTGGTAGTTCATTCCCGTAGCTACATGTCAGTTTGGACTTTCTTAGTTCAGGATATTAGTTTTGTTGAGAATAATGTTCTTGTTAGAGTTAGGTGGTCAAAGACCTAGGCCTGGTGAAGGGTAAAGCCCTTGTCATACAGGCTAAGGCTGACCTGGAGCTCATAAAGAGCAGGTGGCCTGAGGTGCAGATTATCTGGTCTGCCATGTTATTATGCCATTTATGGGTGGGAGTGGGACACCCGTAGGGCATTGATAGGGCTCACTGCAAAGTGACTAGAGAGCTCAGGAAGTCTCTTGAGGGTGGGTTAGGCTTGTTTTTGCCTTACCACAGGATATGGGCTGAATCTGAAGATCTGTACCAAGGTAATGGCATTCATTTATCAGAAAAGGGCAACAACATTTTTTAGAGGATCTGTGGCAATGGCTATTGGTGTTTTGGGGCCACCCAGTAGGTGCACGGTCCTAAACAGAGGTTTGGCCTTGGCTGTGGCAAGATAGTGCAGGAAGAAGATAAGTGGATCGGGGAGCACCATTCTGCACCTCCACACTATGGTGGACAAGAGGTCTGTCAGGAACAGCCTTCGGGTTGTACAGCTCAAGGCTGGGAATGTGGACTGCCTGTGGTACCACCCCTGAACAGGTTCTCCTCTCAATTTGTGTGGCTTGGGGGAGCAGGAGCTCCAGGGGGTAGTCTACTATGCTGGCTGTATCTGAGCAACACAAGGTTGGTTCGGGTCAGGGGCAAGGCAACTCACCTGACTGGGCAAGGAGGAGTCTGGGGTGACCCCTGGCCTTAACTTGTCTTGCACTGTGAGGTTAGCCCTTGTTGCTCACATCTTGGAAATAGTCAATAAAGTGGCCCATATTTACTCCAACTTTGTGTCCAATGGGGGGGGGGCAACACAAGGAAAAATAGAAAGTCCCAAACATTAAGTTAATGGAGGTCTGCTTCTTCCCAGTATGCTCTTCAAGGGTGCTTGCTGCTCCTGCTGCTCTGGAATCCTTTCTCTGGCTTGGGCTTGCAAAGATATTAGCAGTTTCCCTCGGTTAAGCTCTGACCATCTCCCTCCTGCTGCAGGCCGGACGGACTCAGTCAGGGGGAGAGTTTTAACCATATCTTTAATCACAAATCCCCTTTCTCCTACAGGGGAGATTCTAGGATGCAATTTCTCCCTGGTTGTTGGGCCCATCACATTCCTGCAAAGAAATCAGCAGTTTTCCCCTGTTAAGCTCTGGCCTTCTCTCTCCTGCTGCAGGCCAGAGTGACTGAGGGGGTGGGGCTCTTGCAGCTAGTAATCTTTGAGTGACTATACCAACTGCCCATGCTCTGTGAGGTTTTGCTCCTTAAGCCCTAATTCTAAACTGTTTAACAGCAATAAAATGTTAAAACAAAAATGACATGGATCAAGCAACCCTAAGATGTAGGGTTGCCAACCTCCCTGGTTTGGTAGGGGTCCCCCGCTTTTGGAGGGCTTCTACCCATCGGCGGCCAGCTGGCCATCGGGGAAAGCCCCACCCCCAAGCCCCGTTGCCACCCCTCTCCCTTCTCTCACCCGCTTTCTTGGGCTTGGTTGCCATGGGGACATAGGGGAGTGAGAAGAATGTCTACTTTTGCTTTTAGCCACTTCGCTGCTGTTTTTAGTTATCTCATTCAGCCCAGACAAATAACCTTGGGCCCCAGTCAGGCTTGGCATCATCTTTCCCCTGGAAACTATGGGCCGTTATTTCAGTGGGTCTCTAGCTTAGGTGCGATTGGCCCCGTGCCATTAGGGTCCTGCTTAATTTAGTTATAATAGCTTGCTTCGCACACTTTTTCCCAGTTCTAACACAGAAACGTTAAGAGTCTGGATCATATCAATGTCTCAATAAACTACCTATTCTTCTGAATGACTGTTGTTGGGAACTGATTTCTCCAGGAGTCTGACAACTGCCTTCAATCCAGAGAGGCATGTTCTGCTGTTTTGTAAATCAGTCAGTGGAAGTATTGCTGCTGTTTTATATATCAGTCTTTGGAACTGTTCCCTGTTTCATCTATACATACTTATCTAATGGACGCAAGTAGTTTAGAAGAGGTCTTCTTATCCAAGTCAGAAAAGGGAAAGTCATTGCTTTAAGAATTTTGTCACGAACATTGCAATTCTAGCACTATCTTGTTTGTTGCGTAGAGTGGAGGAAACTTTTAGCTTAATGCATATTCCTTGACCATGAATGTTGCTCAAGTGTGTATACACTTATATGAATGCACTGAATGTTGGTACGTGATAAGTGATGAAGGTCATAGTATTGTATAATTCATGTTAGAAAGTGTTTAATATAACGTTTGATGGCTTGTTTTCAGCATCATGTTTAAAGCAGGCTTTACACTATAGTCATAAGGACAGGACTTGGGATTTGGAAGTACGTTATGTAGTTTCCACTGTTAACCTAACATGTTTAAGATTATGGCTGAAAATTGTGGTCTTTAATTTGGAAATCCAATACCTGGGGTTAAAAATTTTTTTTACTACCACAGTGTTGAGAAAACTTTTAACAAGACAAGGTGCAGTTGGGCACCAGTGTTTCTAACTTTTCCTTCTCATGAAAGAACTTCAGCAGGTATCCAATATAGGTTGTAATTGGGCGGTGATTTCAGTTTAACACTGAAAAGCATATTCTGTCCATGCTCCATCACATCGAGGTCAGGTTACTGTAACACTTCCGGTGATGTCAGGGGGTGTGGCCTTATGACACACTTCTGGTGATGTCAGGGTGTGTGGCATATGCTAATGAGTTATGCTAATGAGTTCCCATAGCTCTTTTTCTACGAAACAACCCCTGCACTATAGTGATAAGGACAAGACTTGGGATTTGGAAGTAAGTTGTGTCGTTTCTACTGTGTAACCTAACATTCTTATAAACATGTTTAAGATTATGGCTGAAAATTGTGGTCTTTAATTTGGAAATCCAATACCTGGGGTTAAAAATTTTTTTTACTACCACAGTGTTGAGAAAACTTTTAACAAGACAAGGTGCAGTTGGGCACCAGTGTTTCTAACTTTTCCTTCTCATGAAAGAACTTCAGCAGGTATCCAATATAGGTTGTAATTGGGCGGTGATTTCAGTTTAACACTGTAAAGCATATTCTGTCCATGCTCCATCACATCGAGGTCAGGTTACTGTAATGTGCTGTCTCGGAAACCTGAGCTGGTCCACAATACTGCAGCCAGGCTATTGTTAGGGACAGAATGCATGGACCTTAACTCCTTTGTGCTGCAGGACCTACACTTTTTACTAGTCTCTTTTTGGGCACCATTCTTTTTTTTTTGAACCCCCGGAGGGGATTTTTTAATTGCATTTTTATAAAGACTACAAACTACAACAGAAATAGGGAAGGGGTCTACATTAAGGGATAAAGAAAAGATACACACTATTGTCTAAAAACCCAAGAGAGGAGATCATCTAGTTAGCTTGGCACACGTTATCTCTCAATCACGCTAATCCCATTATGAACTGATTCAACTATAGTATTACCTTTTTCATAATTTAACTATCACTGTTAACCCGAAAAACCCCTAAGCATCTAGTATATTAAAAAAAACATTTTTCAAAGGCACAATTCAGAGTCCTTCAGCCTTCATTTCCCCTTGCCCAGTCTCTTCCACAGTTTATAAGGACTTTTAGGGGTGGCTGCCCCTTTCTCTGATAGAGAGTCCTCTCCGGGAGACCCCGATTCCAGCTCGCCGCTGGACTTACTGTACATCCCTTCTTTTTCTTCCTCCTCTGGCTCTCCCATCTGGACTCTCAAAAATTCCCGTGCTTTCTTAACAGAGTCAATCTTTTCCTGTTTATCCTTGATTTTGAAGATCATGTCTTCTGGTGTTAGCCATCTGTATCCAATTGCATTTGTCTGGAGAAAAAGAATTAAATCTTTGTACTTCTTTCTCCTTTGTCTTATTTCAAATGGAATGTCTTTTAGGATTCTGATAGCATTATCTCCAACTTTCAAAGGAGCTCCAGATGCCGCTTTCAGGATTGCATCCCTCACACATCTCTTCAAGAATCTTATCACTATTTCCCCAGGCAGATTATTTTTTGTTATATATCCTGAATAT
>NW_015172175.1:19492-25699 GCF_001447785.1 Gekko japonicus | reverse complement strand
AGCTGCTGTTTGAGATTATTCATCTGGTCCAGCAGAGGGTGCATGGATTCTGCCAATGTCTTTGCCAGCTCGCTGGTTGCTTCCGGGCTTGGGCTCTCAGTCCCTTTTGCTTTTAAAAGTTTCTCTTTCTCCGTCCTCTTCCCCTCCATCTTTGTGGATTGTTTACTTTAACCAATATTTTAAAAGTCTCTGAATATGTGCTTGTACACTCGAACTTGCCTTAGTAAGTCTTTCTTAATAGTTTTATTCGCTTTTTCTTCTGCTCCCCCCCACCAATTCGCTTTTAAGTGCATGCATTTAGGAGGCGTCCCTCCCCCGCTCACCTCACTTTCTGTTCTGGGGGGGGGCTAGGGAGCTTTTTCCCCCTTTTATTTAAATGCTTAGATTGAACTCATGTTCATAGTTGGTCCTCAGACCTCGTTTAAGCTCTGTTTCTTTCGCTCGACCTCCTGCTCTTGCCCCGGTCAGCGTCGCTTGGTTCCATTCGGACTCATAGCACGAAGAACCTTCAGGACGGAGAGGCGCCTCAATTTCCCGGCATCGCGCCGGCGAAGAGGCAACCTTTCGAGAGTCCCATGGCCAGAGCCCCTTCAGCCGGGTCTCTGGGGGGGGTGATGATCCTGCGCATCCCCTCCTTTGGCCAGAGTGCAGCTTCACCCCCGGGAGGTCTGGGAGGTGAGACTGCTCAGTGCGCCACCATAAACCGGCTTGGGCACCATTCTAAGTGCTGGCTTTTGCCTTTAAGGTCTGAATTGCCTGGGACGGTCTCATCCCATACAAGCCAGTCTGCCAGCCAAAATCCCCTCCTCATAGCAAGACCCTCTTTTTGTGTCTCCACCTTCAGAGGTGAGGTGGGTGGTAATCCGAGGCAGAGGTTTTTCAGGGGTGGCACCTCACCAGTGGAATGCCCTTCTCCCTAAGGTTCATCTGACACCTATCCTACTTTCTTCAGTTCCTAGGCCACAACCGTTACAGAGACTCTTAATTAAAGGGTTGTTTGTTTGTTTTTTTCCAGTCTGAGAGCAGTCAGAGACCTCTTTTAAAGCTCTTTTCTGCTGCTTTGATGCTGTGGCTAGGGTTGCCAGCTTTGGGTTAAGAAAGACCTGGAGGTTTTGAGGGCTGGAGAGCCTGAAGAGGATGGAGTTTGAGGAGGGGAGCGATCTCAGCACAGTAAAATGCCAGAGTCCACCTGCCAAAGCAGCTGAACGGCTCCCTGTAGTCTGGAGATCAATTGTAATAGGAAGAGATCTGCAGATGCCACCTGGAGGTTGGCAACCATAGATGGGCATAGATATTTAATGTTGGCTTTGGGTTTTGATTGCTAATAGCTTCTGTAAATTATGTTTTCATGACACTTTACTTTGTAAGACACCTCAAGGAGGTTTTCTAGGACTATCGGACAGCGGCAGCCAGCTTCAGAGCAGGGACAGTTTGTCTGAGCAGCAAGAACTTGGAATTTCAGTAGCACTACTGTTAAAGGTCCTTGATCACTTTTGACATATCTAAGTACTAGTTATTAAAAAGGAGAGGGGCACAGAATTGGGAACTAGTCCTGGATATCCGGGGGTGGGGGGCGGGGAGAAGCAACAACCCTAACTATAGCACTGCAATCTGCAAAAACAGAAGGGTTGTTTTGTCATGGCCCAGGACTCCAATCCCTCCCTATCTGACTATGAGTACACCAAAAATAAAAGGGTGGGTGGGTAATCTGGAAGTACCATAGGAGATGCCTATGCAGCTTAAGACTCCCACAGAGGAACAGGAGGTATTCTTTTTTTTTAATATATATTTTATTGGGTTTTTAAAACATGTACATACCCACCACCTATACACCACAAATACATCATAAATGCATACTCCAAGCAGTAACATAGCTAATTTCTCTCCAATACAATTTTGGTACTACATATAAATTCATTTTTTCCATTAATCCATATATCTTAATAATAATTCATGCCCAGTGGCTATTTCTAGGGATGGCCTAGAGGCACCTCAGAACTGTTTAAACTCTCAGTCTGCTTTCAGGCCTTTGCTGGAACAGACAAAGCTTCTTTCTTCTTTGTATAGTGAACTTTCCATGGTCTTGACCATTGGTGGAACCTTTGCTTTTCTTGCCCACTCACAGATCTCACATTAAAGGAGGACATCTATTATTTCCATTGCTTGAATCTCCCATTCAGCACGTTTGAATCATGTGCAGTTTCCTTTATTAGATCCCGACTACTGATGTGGATCTTAACAGAAGGTAGGCCCTGCCAGCTCTTACAGTGTCAATTACATATTTGAGGAGGGGGCATGAAGGGATTTCTGTATTCACAGGCAAAAAAAATGGCCTTTGAGCAGACCCAAAAGCCGTAAGAAGTTAATATGCTAACAGCTTAACTTCACCGCTAATTTTCTTTTTTGACACACTTTCCACCACACCAATTAGATTTGATTTGTACCACTTCCCTTTGCCATTATACTCTTTGTCAAAGAGGAGGAAAAATGCATAAAGATTGTAATTCATTGCACTATAGGAAGAAAGACATCATTATGTTTTACCACTGCAAGCATTTAGCTTGCACTAATTTCAGTGGTGTACTGTTCCACCTCTTCCTCCCAGGTTATAGTCGCTGTGAGTTAAAGGGAAGGAGAATATCTAAACGATTCGAATCACAGAAGGCTAAGAAGACAAAGTAGCACAGATTACTGTTATCTTCTCTCAAATGTTTGTAGCATTTAAAATTAGAATCTCTGGAAATACAAGGAGCATTTAACAAGTGAAGCAATTTTATAATGCATTTATTGTTTATGATAAAAGTGAAGTCATGTTGATATTTTGAATAACTGAAGAAGAATGTGATTTAAGGTGATAGAGCTTGTGACAGGTTCTCACACCTGTTGAGACATATTTGTTGCCAAGAGACTCGCATTGTGTTTGTAACCATAGGGTTTGTGAGGCAAAGGGGGGAGGTTGTTTGTCTCTAGGGGCTCCATGAGAGTTAGCTGAAGAGAAAGAAAAGAAACAGAAAAAGTTCTGTTGAAAAGAGATGAGAGATTTCTGAAGAACAAGGGAGAAGAAAGCTATTCTAGTATATTGTCAAACGCTTGTTCCATCCCCCTCCGTATTCCTTCACAAATCCTTTTCTCTAATGTTTCCCAGAACTGCTTCCCTGCAAACTTTCCTCCTTCTGCGTCTTCATCTTTCTCCTCCCCGTAGTTACTCTTTAAAGACGCCATTTTTACTCAGATACTTCTTTTTATTTATTCCGCCAAAAAAAAAGTCAGTTCACTTCAAACAAATCACTTTTCTACTAAATACATATTAGTCCTTGCCCACATACGTTTTCCTCTCCCCATCAAAGAAAAAACCGTCCACTATTCAGCCCATAGTTAATTTCCTTGGCCGCTTCTCTCCTCTGTTCTGGGCAAATGCCCTGGGGTTATCTTAAAACAACAATAGACTTGTAACCGTACTCACTTTACTTCAGTTCTTATGTTACTGCTGCCGCTTATCCATATAGTTAAGATAAAAACAAAACAGCTGGCTGCATCTTGTGGAACATGAGAACCATGTTCCTCCTTGCAATCGTCCTGGTTTCAGGGCTGTTCTGGGCACCTCCCCCGCCCTGCCAATTGCAGGGGGAGGGCCAGAAAGACGCCCGCTACTCCAGCTCCCACTCCTAGGGTGCTAGTCGGGCTCTCCCGTCGAAAACGGGAGGCTCGAACGAGACGAAAGAGGTTCAAGCAGGGATGGAGCACTCGAGGCTCCCACCCGCTTGTCGATGCGCCGTTGCTTTTCCAGAACAGGAGGTATTCTAATACAGTGAGACACCTGCAACCACTGCTGCTGAGGAGGCAGCCCTTTAGTTATCTTTTGACTGAGTCCTTGCAACCCTCAGTAACCTAAGAAGATGCTTCTCTGTGCTCCCACTGAGCCTAAAGGCAACCAGAAGCAGCTCAGCCTCACACACCTATGGAATCTCATGTGACCCCTTTAAAGCCCAGTGGCTATTTCTAGGGATGGCCTAGAGGCACCTCAGAACTCTTTAAACTCTCAGTCTGCTTTCAGGCCTTTGCTGGAACAGACAAAGCTTCTTTCTTCTTTGTATAGTGAACTTTCCATGGTCTTGACCATTGGTGGAACCTTTGCTTTTCTTGCCCACTCACAGATCTCACATTAAAGGAGGACATCTATTATTTCCATTGCTTGAATCTCCCATTCAGCACGTTTGAATCATGTGCAGTTTCCTTTATTAGATCCCGACTACTGATGTGGATCTTAACAGAAGGTAGGCCCTGCCAGCTCTTACAGTGTCAATTACATATTTGAGGAGGGGGCATGAAGGGATTTCTGTATTCACAGGCAAAAAAAATGGCCTTTGAGCAGAACCACAAGCCGTAAGAAGTTAATATGCTAACAGCTTAACTTCACCGCTAATTTTCTTTTTTGACACACTTTCCACCACACCAATTAGATTTGATTTGTACCACTTCCCTTTGCCATTATACTCTTTGTCAAAGAGGAGGAAAAATGCATAAAGATTGTAATTCATTGCACTATAGGAAGAAAGACATCATTATGTTTTACCACTGCAAGCATTTAGCTTGCACTAATTTCAGTGGTGTACTGTTCCACCTCTTCCTCCCAGGTTATAGTCGCTGTGAGTTAAAGGGAAGGAGAATATCTAAACGATTCGAATCACAGAAGGCTAAGAAGACAAAGTAGCACAGATTACTGTTATCTTCTCTCAAATGTTTGTAGCATTTAAAATTAGAATCTCTGGAAATACAAGGAGCATTTAACAAGTGAAGCAATTTTATAATGCATTTATTGTTTATGATAAAAGTGAAGTCATGTTGATATTTTGAATAAATGAAGAAGAAGAATGTGATTTAAGGTGATAGAGCTTGTGACAGGTTCTCACACCTGTTGAGACATATTTGTTGCCAAGAGACTCGCATTGTGTTTGTAACCATAGGGTTTGTGAGGCAAAGGGGGGAGGTTGTTTGTCTCTAGGGGCTCCATGAGAGTTAGCTGAAGAGAAAGAAAAGAAACAGAAAAAGTTCTGTTGAAAAGAGATGAGAGATTTCTGAAGAACAAGGGAGAAGAAAGCTAGAGATTTCTGAAGAACAAGGGAGAAGAAAGCTATCTGAGGAGAAGGAGGTGTTTTCTGTTTATAGAGAGCTGTAGCCTCTGGAGACTTACAACAGCAACAAGAGCAACATCACCACAGAGAGCCAGCTGTCCTGCCGAACTACTAGCCCAGTGCACAGTGCAGACAGCGTGGGGAGAGCAAGTATGCTGGACCTGCCCCCTGTCTCTGCATGATTGCCTGGTTTTCTGCAGGGGCAACCACACGGAGTAAGTCACCATGTGAACTCTCCTGCCCTGTGACCAGTGACATTCCAAAACCAGTGATGCTTATAACAGGGAAGAAGAATTCATATGGCCACTTCCACCATGCAGCTGCCCCTGCAGACAACCAGGTGATTGTGAAGAGGCATGTATTCTGCACTCCCTCCCTGAGCATTCATTGAACATGTAGGACTGTTGTGTGTTCCAGGCTACTGAGAGACACTTTCAGAAAAAGAGAGAGAGAGAGAGAGAGAGAGAGAGAGAGAGAGAGAGAGAGAGAGAGAGAGAGATTCTTTCACCTTTCCGGTTCTCTCTTTAATTGTGTTGTCCAAAGTTGGGTGTTATATGTTTTCCACTGCTTTCATCTGAAGGCTTGAGGGTTCATGAATGACACGAGACACAAATCTGCAGAATCTGTCTGACCCGGACTGGCTCAGCAGCGTTTTATTTAGCTTTCCCCCCTGCCATGTATGTCGAAAGCTATAAGCATACTGTGAACTAAAATAACAGGATGTGCTCTGCCCACAGCTCACCTTCTTATCTTTACCCAACTCCAGCCAAGTTTCTTTTCTCAGTGATCTCACCGGTACCTTGTGCACTACTGCCCAATCTCCCTGTGGGAACATAAACCTCCGGGCATGCCTTCAGAGGTTTGCCATCCCCACATTCATCATTGAATAAATCCTGTGTTCATTTTAATTTGTTTGTTCAGGGTAAAAGGTTACTAGTGGCTTTGTGGGTTTATTTTAGAATTGCCTATTGGTAATTCAGTCTTGATTATGAACAATCCGGCTCCCCAGCAGACACATACTGATGGGAGCCGTCTTTGACTCCATGCTGCAGCCGGGTACTTTAAGGAGTGGGGC
>NW_015172175.1:16798-19252 GCF_001447785.1 Gekko japonicus | reverse complement strand
AACTTCAGAGGACGGCGGAAGACAGGAGGGCCTGGCGCGAGATGATCCATGGGGTCGCGAAGAGTCGGACTCGACTGTGCGACTAAACAACAACAACAAATTCAGTCTTGGTTATAAACAATCCGGCTCCCCAGCAGACGCCGAAGGCATACTGCTGGGAGCCGTCTTTGCCTCCATGCTGCAGCCGGGTACTTTAAGGGGTGGGGCCAGCACCATCTTAATGGTGGGCTCTGGCCCCATTCAGGCAGTCTGCACCTTGTGCTCGGCCCACCCACCTACCCGCCCTGGAGGTAGTGAAGGCTTTAGGCTGGTCGCCCCTTTTGATAGGGGGGCCGGGTAGGAATTTTTACTTATGGTCCGATTGGCTATGGATAGGGGGTGTTCTTTGCCTACCCTGCACTGTTGTCAGTGGATTGAGGAATTGGCAAGGGTGGAGCCGGTGGTTAGGTTTGTCACTTTATGGTTGGGCGGGGTTTTGTTAGGAAAATTTG
Source organism: Gekko japonicus (assembly GCF_001447785.1). Taxonomy (NCBI): domain Eukaryota; kingdom Metazoa; phylum Chordata; class Lepidosauria; order Squamata; family Gekkonidae; genus Gekko; species Gekko japonicus. The sequence continues at coordinate 18,761 of NW_015172175.1, read as the reverse complement.
TTGCAGCTTGGTAAGCACCCTGGAGGGTGGAGGGGTCTGTCAGATCACCACTGCAGCCTTGTGGCCAGGGATGAGATGTGCAGACTGCCTTTTGTATTGTCTTTGATGGATACTCTACACAGGCCATGCAGCTGTGGGTGAGGGAAGTGTGCATGCACACGACAGTTTATACCCAGAATTAAACTTTGTGGGTCTTAAAGGTGTGCATGCACACAAAAGTTTATACCCAGAATCGAACTTTGTGGGTCTTTCAAAGTGCCGGCGGAGTCACACTTTGCACTTCAGTTCAACAGGGCCGCCCACCGGGCTCTCTCTCCACTGCCTGAGTTGTGAGTCACCTCGAGCAGGTCCGGCAGCATAAAGACGCCTCCCGCGCCTTGCCTTTCCTCGCCCTGCCTCTCCCCTCCTCCGCCCGCCTCGGCAACCCAGCCCAGCCCTTCCGCCCCTCACCGGTGCTCTCCTCCAGCTCCACCCGGACCTTGTCGTTGCTGAAGGGTCACCTTGGGGCGGCCGCGCCGCTCCAGAGTCCGCCGACAGCTGCTGGCTCGCGCCGGGGGGACCCTGCAAGAGAAAGCAGCGTCCTGCCTGCAATTGCGTGCCCGCCGCCGCCGGGACGGACGGACAGGGAGGGGAGGGACAGGAGGCAGGGAGGCCGGCGGCAGGCACCCCCTCCCGACCTTGCCAGCTGCTACCGCACGGCTGGGGAAGGGGGGAAGGGAGCAAGCGGCGGGTACCTGCGCGGAGGGGCAGCCACCAAGCCCGGCAGGCCCAGGCTGCCTTGGCCGCCATCTTCACCACCAGCCAGCGGGGTAGGGAGGGGAGGGGAGGAGAGAAGGGGGAGAGCCGCCCCTGCCCGCCTGCCTGCCGCCGGCTCCCCACCGGCGGAGTTGTGCGTCCTTGCAAGGCAGCTGCAGCAGCAAACTCGACGGCGCCTGGCTGCTGTCTGACACGGATGGGGAAGAAGGCCTGCGGGCCCCCCCACACCACTTTTAAACCCCACTCAAAACTGCATCGAGATGGTTTGGTTGGGTGAAGCAGGGGGGACGGAGTGGAGAGATGCGATTTTAGACACGTTTACTTGACGTGCCTCCATCCGCACTGGCTTCTGGCGTGGGAATCATCGCCACGGAACTGGGGGGGATGGGACATGGCGGGGCACCTTGCCCGGTCCCTGTGGGCAACGTCTCCTGTTGTGCCAGCCCAGCCGAGAGTTGATAAAGGGGAGAGGGCATGGCGTCCGTGGGTGCAGGCGCGAAGACATCAAGCTCTTCAGAAACGTCGCGTTAACCTGCAGGAGGTTTTTGCAGACACCCCCTCCCCCAGTGAACGAGGGAAACTTTGCCTTATCCGGGGCATGCAACCCCCCCTTCCTGCCTCTGCTGGTTCGCTAGCCGCCATGGCGGCGGCTGCCCAGGGAAACGGCTGCCCATGTGTGAATGAGCGGGGCACCTGGAAACAGGGGGCGGGGCTTCGTCGTGTGCCCCGCCCCCCACACCTCACCCGGGGGAACGGCATTCCCCTGCGTTCCACCTAAACGACCCCTGGATAGGGGGTGTTTTTTGCCTACCCTGCACTGCTGTCAGTGGATTGAGGAATTGGCAAGGGTGGAGCCGGTGGTTAGGTTTGTCACTTTATGGTTGGGTGGAGTTTTGTTAGGAAAATTTGTTGCAGCTTGGTAAGCACCTATCAGCAACCCTGGAGGGTGGAGGGGTCTGTCAGATCACTGCAGCCTTGTGGCCAGGGATGAGATGTGCAGACTGCCTTTTGTATTGTCTTTGATGGATACTCTACACAGGCCATGCGGCTGTGGGTGAGGGATCGTCATGGCATATTCCATGGCTGGGCTGCCCGGGTTCGAGCCGCTTATAGTGAGCTACGCACCGGGGGCCAGGTGCATTGCCCATCTTATGGCAAGGGTGGGGCTTTGTGTGTCCCCAGGCCTTGACCATGCCGCTTCATACTG
>NW_015172175.1:13910-16775 GCF_001447785.1 Gekko japonicus | reverse complement strand
TTGCCATTATTTTGTTAATAAATAAAGTGCCCTTTAGTTAACTACTGTTGTACGAGTCTTCTTCTGTCTATGGGGGTAATGGAAGCCAGTGGGCTCAAGGCATGCTACTTTCTTCTTTTCACCCTTCTTCCATTAACCAACCCTGGACCATAATTTCTTTCCTCACATGGGGTTTGGTGGGAGAGAGTGGGGGGTCACATGTTGGTGTTACTTCCTGTCATTGACAGTCTTGATCTGGAACAATTTCTCTCTTTGTATCCTGTCAGTGAATAGGTTTCTGCCCATTTTCAAGACAAAAGGCAGAGAGTTTGTAGCCAAAGTAGAAATGTACCTGTTGGAAGTTCCAGATGTGATGTCCCCTGCCTTAGACCTCCAGACTGAGTGGCAAGAGAGGCTAGATAGGCACACTGACCTTTCTTCCTGTACAGGATTAACACACTCAGCCCAGTCCAGGGGTGCAAGGGAATCCTGTATTTCAGCACAGGAAAACAAATTCCATGAGACAGTCTGTACTCTCTCTGGTCTTAACAACAGTTTGCCACCAGAATCTCTTCACAGGAGTCCCCACCAGTGTTCCCTCTAAGCTGAGTTAGTGTGAGCCAGCTCACAGTTTTTTAGCTTCCGGCTCACACATTTCTGTCTTCTCTCAGGAAGGGATGGTTCCAGAGCAAACTAGTTCATGCAGCAGCCAAATTGCTCGCTCACAACTTTAATGCCAGTGGCTCACAAAGAGGGAACATTTGTCCCCACCTAGCCTAAGAGCAGAGACTCAATCTCTTAGCTGGCATATGAGACTTAACACATCAGCAACTCTAACCCAGAGGTGCACACAATTTACTCTCACAAAGGTAGCTCTGTGTGGTCAGCATTTAGACACGAGATTTAGCCTTGGAGTTCAAGTACAGCATCAGAGACAATTACAAATATGAATGCTCTTTATTCAGTGCAAAGCATAGCAAAAAGACTACTAGAGGATACAAAAATAACAAAACCTATGGCTATTTGCCCTTACTACACATTAAGCAGAGTCATAGTTACCCAGTTGAGTCTCAATAGTCCAAAATAGTCCATTGCATAACAGTACAGGTAGGCACCAAGGGATGTTGAAGAGAAATCCCATCTTGCACAAGTATGTAGTCCAGATCTATTCAGAGATACAGCTTCACAGTAACACAAGGTTGCTCTTTGTTTCAAAAGTCAGAATCCCAGGAGGCAAGAAGGCAAGAGCAAGAGAGAGAGAGAGAGCTCTTCCATAGAGACCCACAGAATTATACTCCCCATCCCAGTCATAATTAGCTGTGGCCATCAGCCAATCACAAGCGGCAGGGGTGTGTGATCAATTGTTGGTTGCCATAGCTGCAACAGCAGGTGTGTGGGGATTGGCTAGAAGTTAGAGGCCCTGCCTGCAGTCAGGTGACCCAACCTTCAGCTTTCTTCATTGCGTACATGACATGGCTCATGTGAGCCCAGAGTGGAGCCTTAAAGTCTGGCTCTCAACAGAGAGGTGTTAAGGAATGCCTGGTTATATGGCATGGCTATTAGGTGACTCAGGCCATCTGGTTTCACACTAGGCCATTTGGGCCTGCAACAGGAAACAGACAAAGAATGTCATACAGAATGTAATTACAGGAGAAGGCATGAGAATTTAGAAACAATATTTCCTGTATCTACTCTTTTGCCACTGTCCTCTTTGATATGCAAATTGTAATCTCAGGGACCAATTTCCCTTTCCTGCTTCTCTCTCACTCTGAATGAATATGTGCTCTCTACCTGCACACACCAAGAGAGGGACATGCTGTCCTCTCTTGGCACCATGAGGCAGATCGGCCTCTCACCATCTGCTTCCATCCTTTAGCTAGTAAGTTATCTATCAATCTCTGCTGTTTCCTATCCAAAGTGTACTTCTCAAATAAAGAGAGAAGTATTTCTCTTCTAAACTTGCAATGTGGCTCTGTATAGCTTTGTAAGCTGAGTAACCTGGTAAAGTGATGCTGCTGCGTTTGTAGCTTTATTTAAGCACTCTGCTAACTAATGGTGACTTGACTAACCACACTAGTTAACCTCAATAAACACAAACATGAGGGAGGGAGTGTGCATAAGATGGCAAACAAAGAAACAGAGGCCAAACTGATCCCTGCAGGCTGTTTCAATAGTGGCTGGGGCAGCCCAGCCCATGCCCCCTAGAAGCTGGCAGAGCTGACATGGCTGGCTGACAAGGCAGCAGCCGGTCCATCCCCACCTAGCCTGAAGGCACCACAAAGCATGAAAATTACCCCCCTTCCAACCTCTTCCCTCTATTGACCCACAAATAATGGCACAGGTAAGTCATGGCTGAGCTTCTGTGCGCATCTGAACATAAGATGGCTTGCCAATGGGTACGCGATGCTGGCCAGATGTGCTTGTGTGATCACGCCCATTAAATCCGCCCAGCATCCATGAGTATTCCGCCACAACTTCTGTGTATGATTGGAGCCAAGAATTCCTTTAAGCGGTGGAAAGCTAGTCTCAGTGAGGTTGATAAAAGGGAACACAGGCAGGCAAAAAAGGAATATGAGGAACATATAGCAAAAAATATAAAGACCAACAATAAAACTTTCTTCAAATACGTTAGAAGTAGGAAACCAGCCAGGGAGACAGTGGGTCCCTTATATGACCAAGGGGTGAAAGGAGTACTGAAGGATGATAGGGAAATGGCTGAGAAGCTAAATGCATTTTTTGACTCTGTCTTCACTGTGGAAGATAAGAAGTGCTTGCCCACTCCAGAACCACTGATTTCAGGAGCGGCGTTGAGAGACCTGAGTCAGATTGAGGTGATGAGAGAGGAGGTCCTATGAGACAACTTAAAAACTGATAAATCACCAGGCC
>NW_015172175.1:9445-13271 GCF_001447785.1 Gekko japonicus | reverse complement strand
ATGGAAAGTGAACCACCCCCCAAAATGAGTTGGATGCAGTGGAAGAGTTTGTGGAAGTTGTTGGCCAAGCAGTTCTATCCCTGTCTTCTTCCTCTTTCATTTGTCTAAAATTCTTCTGAGGACTGGGAGAGCCTCACAAGGAAAATGTGCCATACAATGGAGCAGTGAAGTAATTAGGTAGAATAAAGTAAAATCATCATATTCTTCCTCCTTTCATGATGCAAGCCGTGATGGGAAAAGGGAGAAAGAGGAAAATTAACCAGATTTCAACTTTATTCCTGTCCTGCAGTACATTTTGCTTGTGTAACTTTTCAGATCCTCAGAAAGGAGTTTTGGAACAAATAGCAGGTTGCTTGTGAAAGAGGAATGCATGGCAAGATCCTCTCTGTCAATTGCTTTCATGAACTCATCTACTGGATCCAAATCATGTTTTCTTCCTTTTATCTTTTCCAGTAACATCTGGGGGGGGGGGGAAGAGAAGCAAGTGGCCATCTTGTCCAGCATCCTGTCTCACACAGTGGCCAACATGAAAACTTACATCATGGTGACATCACATCATGTGGTTTGGATGGTACACAGGAGGCAGTCATGAATGTGCAGTAACATTTGGTTCTAACCACAGTGTGCTCAATGTAGAAAACCCTCATTTATTTCTGTGGATGCTTCTCTCTGTGTGTGTTAAGTACCCATGTGTCTGTTAAGTGTCATTAAGTGTCGTTAAGTCACTTCCAATTTATGGCCATCGTATGAATTAATGACCTCCAAAACGTCCTATAGTTAACAGCCTTGCTCAAATCTTGCAAACTGAGTAATTCATTGACTGATGCTTCAACCTTGCCAAAAATGAACATTACATATTAGAGACGTTTGCACACTAAATGGATGTAGAATATTTTATATGCTATATTCAGTGGAGACTGGAATTGAATTGTGCCAGATTACTTCCTAGATTAATGTCAGATGATTTGAAGCAAAACAGTATTTTGAAAATGCAATTCCGGTGATATCTTACCCCAAATAAATGTGTGTGTGTGTGTGTGTGTGTGTATATACACACACACACACAATTTTTGTATACACACACATAGAGAGAATATATAGGAGCATGTCGATTTTATATATTCACCATTAAAACAGGTTATTATGATCTCAGCTTATGATCTTGGATTCTGTTATGTTGTTCAAGAAGAATTCCCTGTGATATGCTTTTTAATGAATTTATTTACAACTGCTAAAGTATGCATGGCATCTTATTGGAAGAGTCAAAGGTACCACCTTAGATGGGTATAAGAAAACCTGAGCAATAGCACTCATACTTAAATTATCCTATTTGATAAGAAGTCATTCTAATCTTCAGACAAATAAACTTAGAGGCAAACAAATACATTTTCTTATTAATTGGAATAATACGTTTCAGGACAAAGCCTTGTATCCTACAAGATACAGGAGCAGGAGTGGAGCTTGCAGAGTGGGTCTTTCCCATATTCCACTTCAGACCCCCTTCCAGTTTTGTTCCTGGCAAGCAGTGGACCATAAACAGCAAAGGGGGAAGGGGAGGTCTGCAGTGGGAGGATGGAAATCTGCAGACCCACCCTCTTCCAATAACAACAGTGATGCCTGTTTTGACAATGGAAACAGATGGCAGGTTCAAAGCAGCTTTTGTCCAGAAGTACTCTTTTCTAAGCTTTTCATATGAGGTATATTAATTAAAAACAGGATACGTAATTTTGACAAGGGCGAAGTTTTTTAAATGGTTACTTTGCATCTTAGCATAAGTGCACATTGCTTGAATGATCGTCCCCCACTCAAAATGCTGACCAACTTGCCCTTGCGGAGTGCTGGGCTACTGCTTATTGTTGTTCTCCATCAAAGTGCTGACTGGCTGGTTATCGCGGCTGCTTCTTGTTTCCCATCAAAGTGCTGACCAGCTGTTTATTTCTTGCTAGAGTGCTGACCGGCTTGCTAGTTCATATGGCGTGGAACTGTTGATTATCATTGGTCCCCATCAAGGTGTTCACTTGCTTGCTGTTCTGCATAATGAGAAATTGTTGGTCAAAAGACCGGAGTCTTGTGCATCCTTCCTAGTCTGGCAATCAGTTTAACTGCAAAACACCCTATATAACCTGGCACTGCTTTCCTTCATCTTTTTCTTTTTTATGGATATGAAAAAATGATTCAGAAATTTGGATTTGAGGCCTAGATACCTGGCTATATTGGGCTTTCAGAACTGAAAACTATGGGGATTTGTCTCTAAATACCATGCTAATGAAGATGACAGGACAGAGGTCGAGGGAGCTCACAGAATTTATGAAGCTGCTGTCATGGTGAGAAGGGGGGGAAGGTTCATTTATCATATCCTAGTCAGATGATCCATGAATGACGGCAGAAGTAGTAGATTGTGGGGAGATATTTAATGCAGAGAGAGTTGGCTTGATAGATGGGGGAAAGGAAGCTGTCCAAACATATGGAAGGCATGACAGCATTCCATTCATCATACAATACATTTTGCCCCCCTCCACTTACTGAAAAGCAAAACCTTTATGCTCAAGTTTGTGTATTTCTCCTGTGACCAGTGTTGATTAAGGACTTCAATTATTCTGTTCTGCTCCACCATATGTGATTCAAAGTACGACCTTCCTTAAACAACTTACAGCTTGTATCTTATCACAGATCAACAGCGTTTATGTCACCATCTGCCTCACTTCCCTTCCGTCGGCCCTGCACAGAGGGAACCCCACTAATCTTTCAACCTTAATAGCAAGAGCTGCAAAAAAGTCAACATGGTGCCATTTAACCTGAATTGACTATGTACAAAAAATTGCCATGTATTTACTGGACTTTTTTTTTTTCTTTTTTGCTTCTTAAGGGGTGCAGGAAGCATAATCTAATGAGATATCCCATTTCCTCCGCCTCAAATACCATCCTAAGTGGGGCTCCCTTACATATTTATGGAGAGGCTTTTCCTAATAGACTCCAAGACCCCTCTGGTCTTTCTTAAAGAGAACAAAGAAGCTGCCACTGAATTGCAAGACTGCAGCTTCATTGTAAGTTGTTGTCCCCCAGAAGGACTGGAACTCAGCACGTGTTCTTTCTTTTTCTTCTGAGAATTTCAGCTCTGCATATGCTTTCTTGGCTCTAAGGGGCCCCTCCTAACAGCTGCCCCCGCCCTCTTTTTCCCTGTAAGTAACCTTTGAGGAGATTTTGTTCCATTTGTATGAAGAAGTGTGCTTTGCACATGAAAGCTTACACTTTGAAGAAAACGGTGTTGGTCTTGAAGGTGATGTGTCAGACCAACACGGCTACACACCTGATTTCTTCTTTCTCTTCTGAAGATGAGACAGCAGCTTTGTTTGTATCCTGATAGATTCCAGCACATGCTGCCTTCCTTTGTTTCCTGGAACTGATAGGCTTGGACGAAGGAGCTGAGTCCAGGTGCCCCTTCTCCGACAGCATGGATCATGGCTTGTGACATCACTAATTGATTGTACTACTTTGTTTTTCACAGACAAAGCAGCCATTATAGACCATTTTCTGTTTTAGTCTAGTCTGGATTTTCTTAAACACAATTATGCTCATATTCTGGTTGTCATCTTTCAGGATAAGCAGCACCAGGAAGTATGCTGATATAATCCGGATCAACAGCCCTTGGCCCCTGCGGCCGTTGGGTTGGAGGAGCAAATTTGCTGCCCAGATGAAAGAGGCCGGCAGTTGTTTTGGGTGCCAACACGCCCATACGGGAATCTCGGGTAGGAGGGGCTGGAGGATATATAAGTCTGGTCCCTCCTTTTCTCATCAGCAGTCTCACTGAGTCGTCGGCCCACCCTCC
>NW_015172175.1:0-3395 GCF_001447785.1 Gekko japonicus | reverse complement strand
AGTCGGACACGACTGGCTTTCGAGCAAGGGAACCTTTACCTTTATACCATTGGGATTTGAGGGAGCGTGATACAGAAAGGAGAAAGTCTTTTTTACCATTATCATTTCTTGACCTCCCTCTCCCCCTTTCCCCTCCGCTTTTCACTTTGCACTCCCACTTAAACACCCAGTTCAACTCCATTCATGATGATTAGAGCAACAGTGGAAGAAAGATCATGCCAAAACCTATCAAACACAGGCTAGAGAACATTTATAGAGCATACCGTTTGGCAGTGATGGTGCTTGCTCAGTGCCATCCAACAATGTTTCGAGTAGTAAAAGGGCCAATTTATGTCTTAGAGGATCCCTTGTCAATTTGCAAAACACTTCGTGGATAAAATCAATTGTATTTGATCCAATCTAGATTCCATTTTAATTAAAGGAGTGAGGAGTTTTTCTGAGGCCCAGGAGCATTCAGGGTAACTTCATTTTTCTAAAAGTTCTCTCCACAGTCATCTTAACACAGCTATGACAGTAGTTCAAGGTCTTCACCATAGCTATGCAATAGGGTCATCATCAATGATTGTGGCATGTAAACGTTGTCCCTGATCAGAAAAGTAAATATATCACAAGTTCACCTCTTTCAAAATAACAGAAACAATGCCTGTAGCTTTAAAGATACCCGGTGAGCCCTTTGCGGACATGTAACCACAACAATATTGCTGAGCCTTCCAAGCCTTTGATTCTGTAACTTGGAGGCCAAAACAGCCCAGGTAAAGTCTCATCTCCCTCCCCTGTCATGCCCCTGATGGAGGAGGACTCTCCAGGGACAAGCCTGACGGTGATACCCAGAGACTCACCACTCACAGAAGGCTTGGCCTGATGGTGGTCACCATGCAACTGGTCTGGCCTGATGGTGGCCAACACACAACTGGGTCCAGCAGTGAAGGATATCATGCAACTGGATCCAGCTTAGCCTAGCAGAGACAGCCACCATGGCACAATTGGCCAGGCTTTTCTCAGGGAGAGTGAAGAAAGGAAAATTCAGAAAGAAGGATAGATTGAGGCAGGTTGGCAGGTGAGTGGGGAAAAGAGAAGGAATCAGGAACGTGGGAGAGGGTATGGGGGCTGCCAGAGAAATAGTGGGGGAAGGATACAGGGTAAATGAGGTGCCACCACAAGTCCTTGCAGGTTCCCTATTTGTAAATAAATGATCATGATCACTAGCCAACCTCTGTAGAGCCCTGTGTAGAGATCACTAACTTTATCTCTGTGTCATTTCATGAATTTGGGTCATCTTCTGAGCAACATTTGCAGAGATCATTCTGGACATCCATTAAGCACTGGTCACCCCACTGCATGGGGCTGACCAACAACAGCTATGTATCTTCTACCGGGGAGAACCCAATATCTGATGTAATGCTAGGTCAGCAGTATAGTATGGCTCACAGAGGGTGGCAGGAAGGAGATGGTCTATGGCATTGCTCACAATGTTGTACCTGGAAAGAAGTCCCATAGATGTGCTCATGTTTTTGTTAAGAGGCTGAGGTAATTGGATCACTCCACAGTGGCTGCACCAGAAACCTCTACCTTTTGTTCACCAAGAGAGATGACTTTTACTATGTCTCTCTGTCAAGCATAGACTTGATATAAGACCCATGTAATTTGTGAAGTTGCTGCAGGTTGTGCTAGAGCAAGGATGAGGAGAGAAGATTGGGTTATCCATGGTAAGGATCTTGCATCCTTTTCTTTTACTATTAAATGTTGTGAGACCCTGATGTGGATGGCCCAGGTTAGCCATCAGGTCTCTGCAGTTAAGCAGGGACAGTGCTAGTTAGTTCTTGGATGGAAGACCACCAAGGAAGTCCAGAGTCACTACACAGAGTCAGACAATGACAAACACACTGTGCATCCCTTGCCTTGAAAACCCTATGTGGTTGCCATAAGTCAGCAGTGATTTGATGGCACTTTCCACCATCAAAAGTTGTGAGTTTAGTTTTGACTACTGCTTAGAAACAATCCGCCCATTCAGCTCATGGTATCAAAGAGGTTATCTTTTGTAAGTGCTGAAGTATGCTTAGCTTCCTGATGTATAAAGTTTAAATGTGTCACAGCATTCATTTAGAATGATTTCAGGTCCAGCGAGCTTTTTTCACATTAAGCAAAATGAAGAGTAATAATGTAAGTATTAGCTGAAGCCATAAAATTAAAACTACTCTATTCCAATAAAAGGACGCATGACGGTTTGAGATAATTCACTCTCTCTGAACTTCGTTGGGTTCATTTGGTCTCGTGGAATGAAGAGCTTCTTGCAGCGTGGCTTTTTCCCACAGTCAGCCAAGCGAAACATAACTCCATGAAACTGCAAGCCAGCTCATTATAATCTAATTTTTAAAACAAAACCTTAATAATGCTAACATATATTAATTCAGGTAATTGCTGTGCTTCAGTAACTCCAGCCAGGCAGTTGTTCTTCCTTAGCTACATTTTTAACCTCAAAATGATCTTGTTGAGCCCTTAAAATTCTCAGTAATGCTTTCAATCAAGAGAATGTTTTTAAAATTGCTCTTTTTATGAGTCTGGATTTTATTAAAAAAATGCACTGGGTTATGATTCCTTTGACCAAGATCACCCCTCCTCCTTTTATATTTCTTGGTCATATTGCTCAGTGCCATCCTCATGTGTCCTCTTGTAGCTGCTCCTTCTCATTTCCCTTGTCTGATTTTACAAAGGAGAGCAGTCAGTTCACATGTTATCAGTTTTACAATAATGTATGCTTAGATCCAGCTGAGATCACATGTGAAGATTTGCTTACATGCACATAACTCATGAGCATAAATCAGATGCACATCTGAATGCCACTTAAGTGAGAGTGTGCACTACTGTTTGCATGACGTTATTTTGAATAGATGGACACTCCATTCCCATCCGTATTCTCATGTGACTTTAATACCTTGTTTGTGCAAAACTAAAGGATATTGCGGAAAATTAAACAAGCACATGTTTGCAATAAGGTTGCCATGCTGAAGGGCAAGTACATGGTGGTGGGGGGCATCATGAGGTATGATGATGTCTCTTCTGGGTACAGCCTGAAATAATTTCTGACAATTCCTTGAGCTACTGTTATTACTTCTGGGCTGTAACCAGAATTGATGTCATATGCTCATGATGATGGGGAGGAACTACATCTGATTTGCCAGTTCACTCCCTTCCTTGATTCAGCCACCCTAGCCCTGCTGATCCATGCTTTTATAGCCTTGCAGTTGGCCTACTATAATGTGCTCTACTTTGGGCTACTCTTGAAGACAGCCCAGAAATCTGTAGCTGGTTTAGAAGGCAACCGCCTGATTGTTGTCAGTGGCTGGCCATGAGGGACACATCTTGCTAATTTTAAACAGCTTCATAAGAACATAAGA
>NW_015172174.1:53796-56693 GCF_001447785.1 Gekko japonicus | reverse complement strand
AAGACTGAGAAGTATCGACAATCTGCAGAAGTCCAGCTCTCCCTCCGCATTTCCCTTCTCAGACACAGAGGAAGCATGTAAATAAAATCGGCACATATAATATTGCAGTAAAGCGCAACTGCATCATGGATTTATCACACAAGGCGGTAAAGTAATAAAAAGCTATACCTTTAGTGACAGTCAGTCTCCTTTATCAATCTGTGTAAGCAGTCTGTACACCGGGCAATGAAAGATGAGGATTAAAATGTCATCTATAACATCCATGGGCAGTTTTCTGGGGCTCCCTGTCAGACGTACATATAGTGCAACCACAGAAAATATTTACTAGCATACTGAAAACACATACTACCCAGGTCCTGATCCAAATCTTTGTGAGTCCCTGGGAAGATCCTCTGCCTCAACTCTGGACGGGCTCTATGCAAAATGTGAGCACATTGTAGAGTCCCCTGTGACAATGATGGTGCAGACATGACCCATTCGTAAACTAACAGCAGGCCCCAGAAACCCTTGTGCTTCACTTTGCTGAAGAACAGTCTGGTGTAATGGTTAAGTGCGCAGACTCTAATCTGGGAGAACCAGGTTGGATTCCCCACTCCTCCACTTGCACCTGGCTGAGTGACCTTGGGCAAGCCGTAGCTCTGATAAGAGCTGACCTTGAAAAAGAGCAGTTTCTGTCAAGAGCTCTCTCAGCCCCACCAACCTCACAGGGTGTCTGTTGTGGGGAGGGGAAGGGAAAGGCGTTTGTAAGCCACTCTGAGACACCTTTGGGTAGTGAAGGGCGGAGTATAAATCCAATCTCTTCTCTTCTTCTTCTTCTTCTTATTGCCTCAATAGGCCTATTGTGGGTTATTGTAAGCTACCTTGAACCAAGGAGAAAGACAGGCTGTAAATGGTTCAATAAATACATACCAGGACATGTTTTTCTACCCTACGTATATTGATGAAAAGGCAAATAGTTCCATGGGGGTGCAACAAAGCAAAGGAAGGATTGTTTAGTTGACACTGCTAGTGTATTGCTCACTTAAGTAGGGTGTTAAAATACTGGGCAAAAATTGTGAGATGATAGTAAAGGTAAAGGTGTCCCTTGCTCGAAAGCCAGTTGAATCCGACTCTAGGGATGCGGTGCTCATCTCTGTTTCCAAGCCGAAGAGCCAGCGCTGTCCAAAGACGTTTCCGTGGTCATGTAGCCAGCATGACTAGATGCCGAGGTGCACGGAACGCTGTTACCTTCCCGCAGAAGTGGTACCTATTTATCTACCTGCAATGTCTTGCTTTCGAACTGCTAGGTTGGCAGGAGCTGGAGCCAGAGACGAGAGCTCAGTCTGCCATGTGGCACTTGCATCTCGAACTGCCGAACTGCCGACCTTCCAGCCTGCCGTTCAGCATCTTAGCTACTTGAGCCACCGCTAGGTAGAGTACACGTCAAAAACCGAATTGTGTTTCACTATTTCATTTTTATAAACACAAAGAGAAGCGGTATAGTATACAGAGTGTTGAAGTGGTTCTAAGGGGACCAGGGTTCAAACCTCTATTCAGGACTGAAGCTCACTGGGCAGTCTTGAGTATGTCACTTTCCCCCGAAAGTATGTTGGGAAATGATGAAATATTCATTCTCGAGGAACAGTGAGATGCCAGACTTAGGTGGCTGCATAACAATATTTGCTCACTTAATGTAAATTGCTCACGTAATGCTTTATGTCACACAGCCATCTTACCTTAGTATCTTGCTCTTCCTCAAAGGTGCACAGGACCGTGTGCATGGAGTCCTCTCATTTTATCCCCTAACCCTCTGAACATGAGAAGAGAAAATGAGACAATTGCATCCATGCACACTGTCCAGTGTGCCCTCGAGGAACAGTGAGATGCCAGACTTAGATGGCTGCATAACAGTATTTGCTCACGTAATGTAAATTAATAATTTGCCATTTTCCTTTCGCTCAAACTAAGAAAGAAAACAGATAAAACAACCCTGAAAACAAGTCTACATTTGCTTTAGCTTCCCAGTGAATTTCAAAGCCATCAGATAAAGTCTTTGCTTTGTGAAATGTCATTGCTTGTTTTTACAGTGGGATTATTGTTCATAAAGCTACTATTGATCAAGTCAGTCAATGCATCGTGCTGCAGGGGCACCTCTTGCCACAGGCTGGGAAAGTTTTGCAATATTTGAAAGGCATGTTTGAAAGCTGTTTGCCCATAAAGAGCAAGTTTGTCCTCCTGGAATGCCTTGCTATAAAGAGATGCAGAAAATGGTTTCTATCGGCATCTTTATTTTATGGATGTCATTAATTTTATTCATGCTTGGAAGCATACGAGTATTACATATTTCTGCACTTTAAATATATGTAATAATAAAGAATATATGCTTGTGTGTTTGGAGTGGAATGTGTACCATCTCATGCTTAAAATACTGGTTATAAAACATAATCCTATGGCTTCACATGGTGTTTTGATCATACCTGTGATCAGGGGTCATTTTGTAGAAAAAGAGCTGCAGGAGCTCATTAGCATAACTCATTAGCATAACTTATTTGCATATGCCACATCCCCTGACATCACTTGAAGTGTGTCAGAAGGCAACACCCACTACTCAGGCTCCACTGGACTGTTTTGGTTTGCTAGCTATTGGGGGGGGGGACATGCAGATTTGTCCTGGCAGAGGAGGGAGAGCTTGTACCTGAATAAAACTTGGTCTTAAAGGTGCCACTGGACTGTTTTGGGCCAGAGGGCCGGGGGGAGCTCTGCAACTTACCTGGCTGCTTCTTGCTCTGACTGTGGGCTGCTGGAAGCAGGGGGCGGGGCTTGTTGCATAGGCCCACCCCCTGGGCTCTTTACTGCTGGACCTCCTCTCCTGTGCACTCCTGCAGGAAATTACCCCTGCCTGTGATTGGGAAGAGAAA
>NW_015172174.1:49219-51707 GCF_001447785.1 Gekko japonicus | reverse complement strand
TATAGAGACTTAGTTAAAAAAGAGGGAACAGAATGGGTAATGAAAAAGCAGAATGAACTTGATTATAATTATGAATGGTTGAGATATATGCAGATTTATGATTTGTTTAAAACCGATAAAAAAAATTATGGATTTACGGAGGAGAAAAATGAAGTTGAGAGCATTTGGGAAAAGGGAGGGAAAAAAAGATCTCAAATATGTATAAAATATTATTAAAATGGTATACGGAGGATGAGACTGTTAAAGAACAAATGTTAAAGTGGGCAGTTAATATGAACAAAGAAGTGACGATTGAATCTTGGGAATATTTGTGGAAAAACTCTATTAAGATATCGACTTGTACCAATGTTAGAGAAAATTGCTATAAAATGATGTATAGATGGTACATGACTCCGTAATAGATGTTGGAAATGTAAGAAACATGAAGGCTCATTTTACCATATGTGGTGGACTTGTGAAAAAGCTGTGGATTTTTGGACGAAAATCCACAGTGAAATGCAGAAAATATTTAAAAGCTCTTTTAAAAAAGCACCGGAAATTCTGCTTTTGGGACTAAAGATGGAAGAAGTTAACGTGACAAAAAAAACTTTACTCTGGTACTTAATAACGACAGCAAGAATGATATATGCACAATATTGGAAACTGAAAAAAGTACCAGAGATAGAGGATTGGATACAAAAAGTTCTGTTCATGGCAGAAATGGACAAAATTACAATGAAATTAAACAACAAAGGAGATGAAGAATTTTTTGAAGAATGGAATGACTTTAAAATTTATCTGGAAAAGAACTGGGATGTGAAACAAAATTTACTGTGTTTAGAACAATATTAAGCAAATTGATGTTATCTCTGAGTTAATGATAAGAAATAAGATGTTGATAACTGATGAAACATATATAAATGTGGGAAAGGGGTGAAAGCATTGCGGGAAGCCACAGGAGGGGGGAAGAAGTAAAGTGTGTAGGGTAAGCAATGACATTTTTAATGGTTTAAAGGTTGAATGTTGGATTCCTACACTGGGAAAATAACAATAAAAATTTTGTTTACCAAAAAAAGAGCTGTTCTTGAAAAAAGAGCAGTTTCTGTTAGAGCTCTCTCAGTCCCACCTACCTCACAGGGTGTCTGTTGTGGGGAAGGGAAGGGGAAGGAGTTTGTAAGCTGCTCTGAGACTCCTTTGGGTAGTGAAGGGCGGGGTATAAATCCAATCTCCTCCTCTTCTTCATCTTCTTCCCAAATGGGATATAATTGTATTAAAATTATAGCATGCTTCTGCTCAGGCATATTAGGCATGCATTACATACAAGCGAGAGAAGAAATGTGCGATCCCTGTACCCCTGTGGCTTTGCCTGCTGTCTAGCTAATTTCCCCAAACAACAAGGTAACAAATACAATAAATATCTATTTTGACAAGTCCTAATCAAACAATTATTACAATCTTAGGTAGCTGAGGTGGCCAGTTGTCTCTTACTCATAGCCGGTTTTGAGAGAGTTGCGTGGATGTGTGCATATGTCTGAAGAGTTTGAGAGAAAGAAAGCTAGGTGAGAGAGGTAAAGAGGATAAAAGGCAATGCAAGGAGGAGGCTAGGTGAGAGAGGTAAAGAGGATAAAAGGCAATGCAAGGAGGAGGCTTGAGGATCCGAGAAGGAAAGTTCTGCCTTGGAGAGTGTGTGTTGTCTCCTTTGTGACAGGGAAAGGCTAAAATGGGATAACCTGATACGGAGTGTATGACCTTATATACTTAATTTCATCATATCTTTGGGGGAGTGGGTGCCCTGTGATAGTGGAGTCATTTTATTTGCTAGTTTCAGGACTCAAGAAACTTATTTCCTTTCCTAATATTTGTTTAGGGTAAAACCTAAGCGTTGACAACAGACATTCCTTGATATTGTGATTAACAAAAACGTAACGGCTGAATATTTGCTTACATATGTGCTGTGATTTAGGATATGAGTTTTTGCCATGATAATTAGCTCAAGAAGGAGCCCCGGTTCTTCCATTCGATGTCTTAAGGATTGTTCCATCATTGTCTCAAGAACTCCTTTAAGTCTTCTGTAATAGTTGTCCTCTGTTGTCACTAACACTGACTGTTTTGTCTGGGATCAGGAATGATCTTAGCAAGCCAAGGCTGTTTGTTTTTAGGATAAAATTTCTTGCAAAAGGGTGCCTCACTTTACATTTTAGCTGACCAGTTTGGTGTATTGGTGAAGTGCGCGAACTATAATCTGGGAGAACCGGGTTTGATTCCCCACTCCTCCACTTGCACCTGGCTGGTGCGACCTTGGGCAAGCCGTAGTTCTGATAAGAGCTGTTCTTGAAAAAGAGCAGTTTCTGTCAGAGCTCTCTAAGCCCCACCTACCTCACAGGGTGTCTGTTGTGGGGAGGGGAAGGGAAAGGAGTTTGTAAGCCCCTCTGAGACTCCTTTGGGTAGTGAAGGGCGGGGTATAAATCCAATCTCCTCCTCCTCCTCCTCCTCCTCCTCCTCCTCCTCC
>NW_015172174.1:45676-48226 GCF_001447785.1 Gekko japonicus | reverse complement strand
CCTCCTCCTCCTCTTCTTCTTCTTCTTCTTCTTCTTGTTCTTCTTCTTGTTCTTCTTCTTCTTCCCAAATGGGATAAAATTTTATTAAAATTATAGCATGCTTCTGCTCAGGCATATTAGGCATGCATTACATACAAGCGAGAGAAGAAATGTGTTGCACAAATATTTACAACTTCAAAATGTTCTTTTTGTTTTGTTTTTTTATGAATAAAGCTATGAGAAATCTTTTTGCCAAACTCTGATTAAAATTTGATAAGTTCATCAAGGGGCAGATGAAATTGCTTTAGGAGACAGGTCTGGGAAACAGGCCGTATGGGAGTTAGCTATCCTTCTTTTCAAACCCAAAGTAAGCTAGTATTATTTGTTTGCTGGGGTTTTTTTAATGGCCTCTGTTGAATTCCTCTGCGGCAGAGGAAGAGCTCCAGAGAACTGCTTTTGATCCGGCAATCGTTGACGTTTCTGAACAGATAGAATTTGATCAGATTGCTTTCGGAGCTCATAATTTGAACCTTTCTCATAAATGTATTGATTTTTATTATGGTCATTCCCAGTTGCATTTTGGAAATGAGATCTGAGAAGTAGATGACTAAATTTTAATGTTTTCAATTTGGCATTTGTTAAAACTAGAATCTGCCATAGATCCATAATTCTCATTTGCTTCATATTCTTTCCCCCTTTTCTCTTGCATACATATCGTTTTCATTTTCTGTTGAAATTGCCTTTAACATTCCTCTGCGCTCAAAGTCTGAGTTTCATTTTAATTAGAATTTGAGAGTATGCAAGTTTAGATGCTGTGACAATGTTAATCATCAGTTTCAGAATATTACATTCCAGAGGGATACATGTGTTAGTCTGTTGCAGCAAAAACAACCAAGTACTTCAAAGATTAGCAGATTTATTTCAGCATGAACGTCTGCAGGCTAGAGGCTACTATATGTGTCTGATGAAGTGGGTTCTACTCCACAAAAAGCTTATGCTACAATAAATCTATTCTTCAGAGTGTTCTGTTATTTTTGCACTTTCCCTTCTTTAGCCTTTATAACTATTTTGCCCTGTCCCCTTTCTGTATTTGACTATGTGACTTCATATTATGATCCATCTGAGTTGAACAGAGATTGCTAGTAGCAGGGGTAATTTCCTGCAGGAACGCACAGGAGCGGAGCTCCAGCAGTAAAGAGCCCAGGGGGCGGGCACATGCAACAAGCCCCACCCCCTGCCCCCAGTAGCCCGCAGTCAGAGCAAGAAGCACCCAGGTAAGCTGCAGAGCCTGGTCCCCCAGCCCAAAACAGTCCAGTTGGACCTTTAAGGCCAAGTTTTATTCAGGAACAAGCTCTCCCCCCTCTGCGAGGACAGATCTGCACATCCCCCCCCAATAGCTAGCAATCCAAAAAAGTCCAGTGGAGCCTGAGCAGTGGGTGTTGCCTTCTGACACACTTCCGGTGAGGTCAGGGGGTGTGGCTTATGCAAATAAGTTATGCTAATGAGTTATGCTAATGAGCCCCTGCTCCTCTTTTTCTACAAAATAACCCCTGGCTAGTACAGTACTAATAAATCAGGTTATCAGTCTATCTAGCCCAGTACTGATCTCTAAGTTTTCAAGCAGGGCTTTTTCTAACTTTGGGACTGAACTTGGAACTTTCTACATGCAAAAGCATGGTCCCGATCACCAAACTATGCTCCTCCCCTATTAACTATTGTAATGTACTTTCTACGTGCTTGCTCAGCATGCATTGAATTATTCTGAGGTAGATTGCTCGGGAAATTACTGGGCAGTATCTTACCATCCATGGGTGGAAGTCACATGAAGTTTACTCACTCGCTTTTTCTTTCCTGCAGCTCTGCACATTCCCAGAATGATCATTTTGGGGGTTGCAGGATCTGTGCAGAGGAACGACTGGGGTCGGGTCAGTGAGCTGGAATGAGTAGGGAGAAGGAGATGACATGGACTCCTATCCTCAGTGAAGCTGTGGCTGCAGAAGGAGGGGTGATGACCACTTCTTGCACTCCTCTCTCTAGCCCCCCCTCTCCACCTGCACAGTTATTCCTGTGACTGTGCAGTCCCAAGTGAGTCCCAATGAGTGATCTTTCCAGGGGTTGGAAGGGGATACAAAAGCAGAAAAGAACTGGGAGAAACATAGTGTGTTCTGTGCACAGAGTAGCAGGATCTTGCCCAGTAAGTGTTTTGCTGAATCACAGAGCAGGGCTCAAAACCACTCCTGTATATCCAGAGCTCTTTTTGTAGGAGGAACCAGTGTTCCCTCTAAGCTGAGTTAGTGTGAGCTAGCTCACAGTTTTTTAGCCTCTGGCTCACAGATTTTTTTCTCAGCTCAGGAAGGATGGCTCCAGAGCACACTGATTTAATGCAGCAGCCAAATTGCTCGCTCAGAAGTTTAATGCCAGTAACTCACAAAGTAGAATTTTTGCTCACAAGTCTCCACAGCTTAGAGGGAACATTGGCAGGAACTCCTTTGCATATTAGGCCACACCCCCTAATGTAGCCAATCCTCCAAGAGCTTACAGAGCTCTTTTTACAGGGGCTAACGTACGCTC
>NW_015172174.1:43206-45418 GCF_001447785.1 Gekko japonicus | reverse complement strand
ATATACGTTTCATGAACCATGCAGATGTGAACTGTTAAATACCCAAATAAGCGGTTGATTGTGAAGTATGAACCAGTCTTCGTTTATGTAGCCATAAGGTTTATAGCCAGAAATAAAGATTCATGACGATCTGACCTCTACTACCTGACCAATGAATTGATTAATAATATTGACCAAAAATATCCTAAAGTTGGACATTTGTTTTGATACTTGGCCATTACTTATGATTCATGAAGGTCAGATCCTTTATTTGTGTTAGTCGACAAGGTAAGGAGGTGGCGGCTACAAGCATGGAGAGCTTCAAGAGGGAACTGGATAAACATATGGAGCAGAGGTCCATCAGTGGCTATTAGCCACAAAGTATAGATAGGAACTCTCAGTCTGGGGCAAGTGATGCTCTGTATTCTTGGTGCTTGGGGGGGCAACAGTCGGAGGGCTCCTGGTGTCCTGGCCCCACTGGTGGACCCCTGATGGCACTGGTATTTCTGGCCACTGTGTGACAGAGTGTTGGACTAGATGGGCCATTGGCCTGATCCAACATTGGCTTCTCTTATGTTCTTATGTTCTTAACATTCAAAATGAAAGCTGCAGCAGATGGTACTGCTGAGTAACACACTGACATTTGGAAAATGGGGGCAAGCACTGGTAGTGCAATGCAATGAATCTATCTCTAGCATTCCGTGAGGGGCATGCCAGCAGTCGCTGAGCTGGGAACCAGAGCTTGTCCCAGGAACAAAGTCCAAAGGCCGAACCATATATTCTTGGAAGTCCAAAGCAAACCTAACAGTATTTCCACTGCCTTAGAAACTCTATGCAGCAATGGGTTGATCTCAGTTCTAGTTGTCCAAGACAACATAGATCGCACAAACATAGATAGTTTTTTTCAGGGGGAAAGACAGGGATAGAAAACAACACAAAACAAGACTTTCACCAACAACTGCACCTCATGAGAGGTTTGAACTTCTGATGCAAGGCCTGCTACAGTGTTCCAGAAATGTGCATCAGACTAGGAGGAGTTCAGTCCTTATAAAGCTAGATCTTGATGTCCAATGATGTGCCGCTGGGTCTCAGAGTCAAATTGTGTAGTTTTGTTATTCTTTTTACCTCTGTTTTGGGTTGTTTTTTTTTAAAATAAAAATAGATTCTGGGACTGTGTTTTGAAGATGAAGACTGGTGTTTGTGTGTGGGGGGTTATCTAACCCTTGAGCCATTTTTTCCATTAAAATTGCCCCCTTGCATGTTTTGGGCATCTCCCTTATATATAAAAGCCGAATGGTGGTGGCACTTTTCTAGAACTTTCCACATGCTCTGGAATTGGTTGGCACCCTTGTGTGATCCACTGGCTGCATTGCTTGAGTCTCGCCTACAACGTTCCACAGCTTGCTGTTTGCTGTTCCTCTCCCCCACATAGCCAGTCAGAACACAGAGGTTATTTGCATATGCAGCCTTATTGGCCTCTGCCTCGGAACACAGAGGTCATTTCAATATGCGACTTGATTGGCTTTTGCCTCTAACATTCTAAACAGTTTGCTGTTCTGAGGTAAAATGTGTCCAATCTCCAGGTGAGGGCTGGAGATTACTCAGAATTACAACTGCTTTCCAGATGGCAGAGATCAGTTCCCCTGGAGAAAATGGTGGGCTTTGTATCCTTATATGCTGCTGAGGTGGCCCCCGTATGACAGCCAATGTGACATAGCAGTCAGGGCTTCAGAGCACGGGAGAGGCTGCGGGTGTGTGGGGTTGTGTGGAAAGCTGAAGAGTGAGGGGGAAATAAAGGTAGGTTGATGATTGGCTTGGAAGAAAATAGGGTTGCCAACTCCAGGTGGGAAATTCCTGGAGATGTGAGGGATGGAGCCTGGAGAGGGTGAGGTTTCAGGAGTGGTGGGACCTCGGATAGGTACAAAGCCATGGACTCCACCCTCCAAACCAACCATTCCCTTTTGGGGAACCATTATTGCCAGTCTCCAGGTGAGGGCTGGAGATCACTCAAAATTACAACTGTTCTTTAGGTAGCAGAAATTAGTTCCTCTGGAGAAAATGGGGGACCCAGTGTCATTATAACCTGATGAGGCCGCCACAGCAAATTGACACTGAGTGTCCAAGGCCGGGGCACCCGCCCAGAGCCTCTTTCTAGAGGCCGTTGTATTTATTTCCACAACGGGCCTTTTTCCTAGTGTTAAAATAAATGTGTACCTGTAAGTGCCAGCAGGAA
>NW_015172174.1:34774-43182 GCF_001447785.1 Gekko japonicus | reverse complement strand
ACAGTTGGGATGGGAGAAATTGAATCTACTGGACATGTGCTTTTCTACTGTAAATTCCACTATGACATCCGTGTTGCTTACATTGAACCTGTGATGGACCCCCTTTTGGGCCAATCTGATGAGTATAAAATCATTTATTGTCTTCTCATAATATAGAAATTCAGGAACCTGTAGCAAAATTTTTTTATGAAGTATCTAGGAGGAGAGGCTCATATTAAGGCAGTTCGGAATGTGCTACCGCCCCTGACTATCTTGAGGCTTTATGCTGCCCGTTGTATTTTATCTCTTATGTCAATAAAGGTATTGTATTTGTATTTTCAATAAAAACAGTTTGCAGCTGGTGCGGATGGTAACTTACAGTGGGATAATGGGGGGAAGGGGAGACGATTAATCAGCTTTTCTCCCCTGCACTCCCCACGTCCAACTTTAGCCTTAGTAGTTTTGTAAAAAATAATAATGGAATTACCCATAACATGTCATTTGGCCCTCAGTTTATCATTGAAATAAGGGGCGATATCATAGAATGTGTCAGGTAACCCTGTCATGGTGTTGGAATGGGGAGGGGGCATCTCCTCCTTCATGCCAGCTCATCCTGTCTGGCTTTTTGCTGCTTATCTCTAGTCTGACCTTGTTCTTTCTTCCAGCTGCACAGATGCCCGGCCTGGGAATCTTAACAGTTTGGGCACGCAGCCACTTGCTTGCCCACGCACGCGAAATGTAATCATTGGCTTTTGCTTAGGGGGGGGGGGACGTTTGGTTTTACTATAAGTCAGTGGCCATCATATTGCAGGCCATTCCTGACACAAGCTGTATACTCATTCTTTAGTATTTGTTGTTGTTGTTCAGTCGCATAGTCGAGTCCGACTCTTCGCGACCCCATGGACCAGTTCACACCAGGTCTTCCTGTCTTCCGCCGTCCTCTGAAGTTGGTTCAATTTCATGTTCATTGCATCTATGACACTGTCTAACCATCTCATCCTTTGCCGTCCCCGTCTTCTTTGACCTTCAATCCTTCCCAGCATCAGGGTCTTCTCCAGTGAGTGCTCCCTTCTCATTTGGTGGCCAAAGTATTGGAGCTTCTGTTTCATTATCTGGCCTTCCAGGGAACAGTCAGGGTTGATTTCTTTTAGGATTGACTGATTCGATCTTCTTGCAGTCCAAGGGACTCTCAAGAGTCTTCTCCAGCACCATAGTTCAAAAGAATCTATTCTTCGGCGCTCGGCCTTCCTTATAGTCCAACTCTCGCAGCCATACATGACTACTGGGAATACCATTGCTTTGACCATGCGGACTTTTGTTGGCAGGGTGATGTCTCTACTTTTTATCATGCTGTTTAGGTTCTTTAGTATGGACTATCATTAAACACTTATCTTTTAAGAAGCCTTGGTGTGTGGTGTGATCCTGCTAAGGAGCCTGACGGTAAGCAATGTCTCTAGGTACCACTGTAATACCTTTTGTCTCCAGCAGAGCCTCAGCCTCGGCAACTTCAGCATGACTGCAGCCTTAGAGAAAGTAACAGAAAAGTAGAGAAAGTGGTGAGCTGCATGAAGGAGTGAAAAATACAGGGGAGGGAGGAGAAAAGGGTGGGGAGAGAGTGGGCTGGGAGACAGGGCAGAGAAAAGGCTGGGAAGAGGGGGGCAGTTATGGGGATGGGATGTCTCTCCCTCATGGGTTTCACGAGTCCTGGCTCGTCTGTTTATGACTCAGTCAAAGGAGATTTCCATGCATCAACAGCCTATGCTTCCCTCCTGAATAGTGGAGAAAGCAGACATGAGCACGATGGAAGCTAATGAAAATATTGCAATAATTCTTCTGCGGTATGAGCCAAGATATCTGAGATTTTAGTGTGCTAAGTTTTGTAGGCATCTTGTACACTGTTCCAAATCATGGGCTGGTTTTGCAGCTCGGGGTTGCATCAGCATTCCAGACTGTAGCTTTGTGTTTCAGACTAATTTTTCAAGCCGATAACAAGAATGTGGGATGGCAGGCTGAACAATTAGTTTCAAAGAGCTTTTAATTTTTAATCACCACACACAGTTTATCATCTTCAGAGCCGGCAAGGAGTGGCAGCTGTAATTCTCTCTGATTTACTCAATCCCATACATCTGACACTCATTTTACTCCTCGGGGTTGTGGCAAATCTCGCAGCAATAGGACAAAAGAGAAATAAATGACACTAGGACGAAATGAAGGAGTGCTAAAACAAAAATACTGCAAGCAATAGATTTTGTTGTAAACTAACGCCATGAGACCCATCAAGGAGAAGCAGCTGTTGTGTGATGTGTTATTACTTATGGTGGTGAAGTCTACGTGCCTGGCTGACTAGCTGTTTGTTTGGAAAGAAAGCTGAACGTGGCTTTAGAAGCAAAGCAAGCCAGAGGAAGAGCACAGTTGATGGGGGAATGGATTATCTGGCTAGAGTTTGGCACGCATAGCGTGGGAGCTTGCAAGTGGCTTGGCCGTCCGCTTGTTAACACTTCTTCTTTGTTTGTTTGTTAAATTAAAATATTTATAACCTGCCTTCCCTGTGGTTCAAAGCATCTTTCAATAAAACATAGTAACAATTCATAAATCCGACTCAAAGTACAGTTAAAAACCGAAAATTGCTACAGGACAGAATAAAACATTTTCAACAATGTACCTTTCCAGACAGTCCATCATCTTTCTGTCTAGAGGCCTTTATGAACGCATAGGTCTTATAGGACTCAGGAGCAATGTTCCCTCTAAGCTGTGGAGTCTTGTGAGCAAAAATTCTACTTTGTGAGCCACTGGCATGAAAGCAGCGAGCGAGTAATTTCGCTGCTGCATAAATTACTTTGCTCTGGAGCCATCCCTTCCTGAGCTAAGACAAAAATGTGTGAGCTGGAGGCTAAAAATGGTGAGCTAGCTCACACTCACTCAGCTTAGAGGGAACACTGCTCAGGAGAGATGAACACAAGCACACCTCTGAGAGGAAGTGATTCCATAACTCTGGAGTAACCGCATATGCTCCCTCTAAGCTGTAAAGTCTTGCGGGCAGAAAGTCTACTTTGTGAGCTACAGGCATTAAAGTTGTGAGCGAGCGATTTGGCTCCTGCATAAAACCGATTGCTCTGGAGCTGTCCTTCCTGAGCTAAGACAAAAATGTGTGAGCCGGAGGCTAAAAAACTGTGAGCTGGCTCACACTCACTCAGCTTAGAGGGAACAAACCGCAATGAAGGCCCTATTCCTTGCAGTAGATGTTCAGACCTTCTACAATGAGAGGATCTGTATTCTGGCACTGAAACCTTGAAGATTATCTCAACAGGCAGATGGGTTCTTAGACTAAGAATTTAGACTAAGGCCAGTTAGCAGTATGCATACTCTACAATGCTACTAGCCTCCCACCAGGTGCTGTAAAAGGTCGTAGGAGACATTTGCTGACAGACTGGTCAACACTGTGATGTGCTTGCTTATTGGGGAGACGATTTTACCTTTAAATATGCTTTGTATACCTAAACGTGGTAGATTTCTGCTGCCACCAGGAATTAAAAATTCCAAATCTCTCTCTTTTGGTAGTATGACCTAGGGTCTGGGCACTTCAGAGGACTATGTGGCCCTGAGGAAGAACTGTACCGATTGCTGTGATAAGCTTAAATAAAAATTGATTTATTTAATAAAGAACAAAATAGGTTTCTGATTATTTTGAACTGTTTCTCTCTCATAGCTACACAGGCAAAAACCGTTTGTCTTATTCACACAGAATAAACCATTTGTCTAACCACACAGGATAGACACAACTTGTTTCTTTGGCCATATAGACTCCCTCACAAAACTCTTATAGTCACACAGGCTAAACTTCACACAGACTCTCTTCAAACTCTTCCACACTTGTCTCTCTCCCAAGACACACACAGAACTCTTCATAGACACACACACAGAATCGTCCCAGACATCCCTCCTCCCACACTCTCCGTCAGCAGCCAATCAAATCACACTTGTCACCCTCTATCACTCTTCTCATATTACT
Organism: Gekko japonicus; assembly: GCF_001447785.1. Classification (NCBI taxonomy): domain Eukaryota; kingdom Metazoa; phylum Chordata; class Lepidosauria; order Squamata; family Gekkonidae; genus Gekko; species Gekko japonicus. The sequence continues at coordinate 39,194 of NW_015172174.1, read as the reverse complement.
GCATTCAAACTAAACATTTAAAGGAACACACACAAAAAAACCCCATGGAATCATTACAAGCACCTTTTTAGAATGCACTGGCTTTACCTTGCATTTCCTCTCGCATTCTTTTCTGCATTTCCTTTTCTCAACTGTGATTTCTCCTAAAACTTGCAGTGACTGTTTAAATGTTCCTACCTGTTGGCTTCCATCTTTAGTCCAGGATGGCAACAAACTCTTGCCCCCGATGCCAGTTTCAGCCTGCATTTGTGCTGTGATGCTGTCTGTCCCTTGACTCAGTAGACGTGAGGAAAAATTGAATCAAGGGGCAAGAGCTGCATGTGTATTATTGGGAGTGCCGCACTGGGATACTTTGAGCTTGACTTTGGGCATAATTGCCCCAAAGGTTGGGTGCTGCTAATCTGTTTGATATTCCTTTGGGCTGTGTAATCAGGGCCGGCCCTATCACTAGGCCTGCTAGTATCTCGCCTAGGGCGGAGATACTAGCAGGGCGCCAATTCCCCTGCCGCCCCCCTCCAAAAGCCCCCCCTGCCCAAAGCCGCCCGCTGCTCCTTTTGCTACCACTGCGGTGTGGCGGCAGTGCGCATGCCGCTCTGCGCCTGCCACCATGTGCCTGTGCCAGCTCCTGAGGAGCGCTCAGTCAATTGCCTGGAAGGGGGCATGGAGCCTCCAGAGCCTGCCCGCCCCCTTCCCACATGCAAAAGTGCCCCAGGCACAGTGAGTCGAAGCAGACAGGGATGGGGCCACCGGTGGCAGGGCGCTTGCGGGGCTTGCTGGTGCTGCTGACCGAGCCGGCTGAGTTCGAGCTCTTCTTCCGCCGCTGCCCCTTCCAGGGTGGCTTCGCCCTCGCCGCTAGCCTGAGCGAGTGCCTGGCCTTCTTGCGTACCTTCCGCTTCTCCAAGTCAGGTAAGCGGCAGCGTGGGGAGAGGAAAGGCACTTTGCGTGTGTGCAGAGGCTAGTTCGCCCTGGTGTGACTGTGTTGGGGGAGGGAGTGGCCCATGAGGGTCAGGGGAGGGGTTTTTGGTGGCCCAGGTCAACTCCCCTGCTCCCAGCGAGCGGGTCCCTGCGGAGGGAGGGAGGGAGGCTTGCCCCTGCCTGGCCCGCCCAGCACCATTGGCGGCGTCCACTGCCAATACCTGCTGCCGGGCCACTTCCTGGCCGGGGACCACGGGAAGGGCTTGGGTCAAGCTGTAGCTCTGGCTCAGAAAGGCCCCCTGGGCAGGCAGGCAGGCAGGAGGCAGGGAATGGAGTCCTCTCTCGGCGGGCCCTGCTGCTGGGACCCAGCTGGGAGGTCTCCGGGCCCCACTGGGAGGTTGGCATCTGAGGGGGGCGCCATGAGGAGCCTTGCCTAGGGCGCAGAAACCCCTCGGGCCGGCCCTGTGTGTAATGTATCCTTCACCAGTGAAAAGGACCAACTGGCTTTACTTTCTAGTTCTGACTGGATTTCGAGAGCCAGGGATACACTGGGAGACCATGGCTTAACAGCCTTTAGCTGCCGAGTCCACTTCTGCTGTCAGAGTTCAGTGTTAACACATAATCTCTGTAGGGGGGCCCGCTTGCCTTTGATGACTAAGAAATCAGATAAGCCTGAATAGAATCCTTATGACCACTTTAAAAACAATCTGGTTTAGACACTAATGCGTCTGAAGGGAGCGTGTGAAAACCTTTTCATCTCGGCTAATGATATGGAGGATTTAACTGTTACTGTGACTTAAGGGAATCTGTTTTCTCACGCAGAGAGTAGTAAGAGCTAAATTGCAACTGGGTGAGAAGATGAATGTGAGAGATGTTTGGCTAATTCATTCTAATCTCTGCTCTAGCCATCCTTAGGGAGCAAGCTGGTGTGAGACAAATCTTGCAATGCAAACAGAAATTAGGAAAGTGTCTGTTTAAAGTTGGTTTAAAACTCTTGTGGGGAAAGGGATGGGAGTATTTATTTGTAATATGCCTGACTTTTATTTACCACAGTTCATCTGGGAAATGGTACCGATCTCTATATTTTCATAAGCCACAATGGTTAGTGGTCAGAATATCAGTCTAAGAGTGGGGAGAGCTGAGTTCAGAACCCTACGTAGCTATGAAGCTGACTTGGTGATCTTGAGCCACTTACTCTTTCATTCTAACCCTACTTCACATAAGGAAAGGTGTACCGTAAGAAATATGTTTATGTGAACATAAGAACATAAGAGAAGCCAATGTTGGATCAGGCCAAAGGCCCATCCAGTCCAACACTCTGTCACACAGTGGCCAGAAATACCAGGTGCCATCAGGAAGTCCACCAGTGGGGCCAGGACACTAAAAGCCCTCCCACTATTGACCCCCCCAAGCACCAAGAATACAGAGCATCACCTGCCCCAGAGTTCCTATCTATACCTTGTGGCTAATACCCTACGGATGGACCTCTGCTCCATATGTTTATCCAATTCCCTCTTGAAGCCGTCCATGCTTGTAGCCACCACCACCTCCTGTGGCAGTGAATTCCATGTGTTAGTCACTCTTTGGGTGAAGAAATACTTCCTTTTATCCATTCTAACCCGACCGCTCAGCAATTTCATTGACTGCCCACGAGTTCTTGTATTGTGAGAATGGGAGAAAAACATCTCTTTCTCTACCGGCCCTATCCCATGCATAGTCTTATAAACCTCAATCATGTCCCCCCTCAGCCATCGTTTCTCCAAGCTAAAGAGCCCTAAGCACTTTAAGCTTTACTCATAGGGAAAGTGTTCCAACCCTTTTATCATTCGAGTTGCCCTTTTCTGCACTTTTTCCACCTGTGCCCCTTTCCTCCTATCCAGCTGGTTTATTTTATTTGGATTTGCAAAACCTCTCCTTACTGAACATTGTCCATATGTGTCTGCTTTAAAAAAAAATCATGATAGGCTCCAACAGGAAGTGAGGAATGGAGTTGTGAGTATAATGGCATGAAACAGCACACCATTTCTACAATAGCCTTACTGGAGCCTTGGTTGGCTGAACCTCACCTAGTGCATAGGAGGTTAGGCCTATGCCTTTGATAGACAGTTTCATTGAATAAAGTACTGGTCTACCCAAGTGTTCCTGGACTGCTGAATTTACCTTAATTGGATTCTTTCTCTGTTTGAAGACTGAGGTTCCACTGTAGCCTTATGTTCTCTTTACAAATGTCTGTTTAGTGTGTATGTACTGGTATTATGGCACTGACTGTTTCATTTCACTCCCTCTCCTAATTAGCCAACATTGTCTTTCACAGAACACTAACATGCAACTAGCACCAAGATCTTTTTCTGAGTAGTCACAACCAGTTCACTCCCCCCATTATGGTTAGGATTTCATTTCTTGCCTCAATGTGCAAAACTTTGCACTTTCCTTTAATCTCCTTTGACATTTTGATTGCCATTCACCCTGAAGTTCTTCACAGTCTGTTTTGGATTCCATCAATCATTTGGTGCCATCTGCAATCTTGGCTACCTCACTGATCATAGAATCCTAGAATGTTAGAGTTGGAAGGGACCTTGCAGGTCATCTAGTCCAACCCCCTGCACTCTGCAGGAGCATAGTGTCAGAACCCTCAGCAACAATGGAAGCACACACTTGCAAGAAGGTTTTACTTTATTGAAGCTGGAGATGCATGGACAAGAACACTGTTAGGAATGAGGGGTGAACCATGCGAAAAACAGCTATAGTACATTCATATGAGCGTTACCCAATTACTATGGTTCCCGCGTGCGCCATTAGGCCTGGGAACTAACTGCTACCCAAAGCAAAACAGGTACGAGCTTCCCATGGCTCTGCCAGCTTAAAGCCAAAGCAATGATCTAAGCGACTCCTCCAGCGGCCTTGAGAGATATGCAGTGCAGTTTGCAGGAGAACGGCAATTAGCCATAGGGAAAGGTATGCACATCTGTGCATAGGAAGGCATGCACATGTACATAGGGAAAAGAACATTTTGGCAGCTTGCTGACAGATAGCTGAAATACAGCCCTACAACATACCAGAAAGATGGTCACCCAGCCTCTGCTTGAAAACATCCAGCGATCATCTATAACTATATAGCTCACTTATAAATGTTAAATATCACTCATCCCAATACAAATCCTCAGAGGACACTACTGCTTACCTCTCTTTATTGTGAAAACTATCCTGTTATTCAGATTCCTACCTATTGGGCTGGATCCAAGGGTTTGTCAGTGGCAGATGCCCCAGCCTCTACCCACAGGCAGTCCCTTCCAATGACAGGAAAGGTGATTTGTTATGGAAATGCTCAGAGTACATGTGTAAAACTCTGCTCCCATATGCAGGGGTCATTTCCTGCAGGAGTGCACAGGAGCAGAGCTCCAGCAGTAAAGAGCCCAGGGGGCGGGCACATGCAACAAGCCCCACCCCCTGCTCCCAGCAGCCCTCAGTCAGAGCAAGAAGCAGCCAGGTAAGTTGCAGAGCCCCC
>NW_015172174.1:28499-34674 GCF_001447785.1 Gekko japonicus | reverse complement strand
TCTTTCACTTTGCTAACTTTCTTAAACTTTTTGTAGCCATATATACATTTTAGTCCAATATTTATCATATTCTTTTTCACTTTTACCTTGTATAGTAAATGTTAATTTTTCCATTTCAGCAACTTCCATTATTTTGTATATAAGTTCATCTTTCATAGGTATATTTTCATTTTTCCAGTACTTCGCAAATAGAATTCTGGCTGCCACTAATATATGCATAGTTAGATATATTTCATATTTCTTGAATACCTCAAATAACATATTTAATTAAAAAAAATTCTGGCTTCAATTGTATATGTATTTCAAAAATCTCTTCTATCATTCCTTTCACAATTTTCCAAAACTTTTTTGCTTTTTTACATACCCACCAAATATGGTAGTATGTGCCTACATTCGCCTTACATTTCCAACACTTTACAGAGATATTCTTGTTAACTTTATTAAGTCTTTCCAGTGTAATATGCCACATATAAAACATCTTAACAATGTTTTCTTAAAAGTTCTTGACCAAAGTTTCTCCCATTCTTCAAAATCAATGTATCGCCCAATATATTGTGCCCATTTTATCATTTGGGGCTTAACCCATTCATCTTGCATATTGTATTCCAGTAGGTAATTATACACTTCACCAATGGCTTTTTTCATTATTATTTATCCATACCTCGTCTAGACCTGTAGATTTAAAATTAAAATCCATATTTTTATCTTTTGCCCATCTAGACTTAAGGGTTGTCTGTTGCCACCAAGTAAGTTTGATATCTTTTTTGTTAATCTCTTCTTCCGTAATCAATATACCTTTATCATCTAATAAGTCAGAATATTTCCATCTATAACTCCTACCAAGCAATGTGGGTTTTGTAAATGCCTCAACAAAGAATATCCATAATGGAATCTTCTGGTAGTGTTTGTACTTGAGTTCTTCCCAAATTTTGAATAATGCATCTCTAATTATATGTTGTGAGAAATGGCTGAATCTTGTAACTTTTTGGTACCATAAAAATGCATGCCACCCCATTGTAAGATCGTGTCCCTCTAGTTTTAACAATTTTGTATTTTCTAAAATTACCCATTCTTTGATCCAGGTCAAGGCCGTAGCCTTGAAGTATAGTCTCCAGTCTGATAAAGTCAAGCCCTCTCTTTCTTTTTTATCTTGTATATATTTCAATTTTATCCTCTTAAGATAACAATTTTTGTTATTATTTTGTCTTACTTTTATTAATTTTTAGTCCAGCCACCTTACCATAAATTTGTAATGTTTGTACCAACTGATCAATCAAAGACTGTGGTTCTTCTAATATATATACCATATCGTTGGCTAGTACCAGGGGTCATTTCCTGCAGGAGTGCACAGGAGCAGAGCTCCGGCAGTAAAGAGCCCAGGGGGTGGGCACATGCAACAAGCCCCACCTCCTTCTCCCAGCAGCCCTCAGTCAGAGCAAGAAGCAGCCAGGTGAGTTGCAGAGCCCGGCCCCCCAGCCCAAAACAGTCCAGTGGCACATTTAAGACCAAGTTTTGTTCAGGTACAAGCTCTCCCTCCTCTGTGAGGACAGATCTGCACGTCCCCTTCCCCAATAGCTAGCAGTCCAAAACAGTCCAGTGGAGCCTGAGCAGTGGGTGTTGCCTTCTGACACACTTCCGGTGATGTCAGGGGGTGTGACATATGCAAACAAGTTATGCTAATAAGATATGCTAATGAGCTCCAGCACCTCTTTTTCTACAAAATGACCCCTGCCTATATGTAATCCTTGATTTGTGTGTCAAAGCATTTGTCTGTGCTTGAAATGAGTGCAAACTTGGGCAATACTAGGAATGGCAGACCATGAGGGAGACAATATTCAGGTTTTAACATGTAAAACTGTTGAACATGTCAAATTAACAGAGGGAAAAGACGGAATTACAGGTAGACTGGAAGAGCAATATAAATATAGTAAGTTTGGGGGAATTCCTGAAATTCAAATAACTAGATGACATACAAAAACCACACCAGCATATATGAAACTAGCAACAATAAGCCATTTGGAAGATTCCTAATGGAAACTGTTTCAGCCATGCTAGATATTCCTCCCCAAGGCTGACCCAGAAAGTCATAACCCACCCTCAGTGTTGTTATAAGCATTCAGCGTCCCCAGACAGAGGGAAAAGGGGTAGGAGGGCAAAAAATGCAGGGTCTCTTTGAGTAGTGCTTCAGTAAAGTGATGAGATTTGGGAAGAAGGAAGAATGGGATTTTCAGAGTAGCAGAGCAGTCAGTGTCATACATTGCCTGATCCAGAGGTCTTAGTGCCATTAAAGGAGTGCTAAATCGCTGAGGGGTAACCCTGCCCAGGGGAAATGGAGGGGGGTCTCTGTCCAGTGAACCTAATGCCTCCCTTAAAGTAAAGGTAAAGGTCCCCTTGCTCGAAAGCCAGTCGAGTCCGACTCTAGGGTTGCGGTGCTCATCTCCATTTCCCTGCTGAAGAGCTAGCGCTGTCCGAAGACATTTCCGTGGTCATGTGGCCGGCATGACTAAACACCAAGGCGCACGGAATGCTGTTACCTTCCCACCGAAGTGGTACCTATTTATCTACTTGCAATTTCTTGCTTTCAAACTGCTAGGTTGGAAGGAGCTGGAACTAGAGACTGGAGCTCACTCCATCATGCGGCACACTCGGGTCTCAAACTGCTGAACTACCGACCTTTCACGGCCTGCAGTTCAGCCTCTTAACCACTTGAGCCACCGCAGCTCCAAAATGCCTCCCTTGCTGGAATGCTATTTTTATTCCCTTGAGCATTTACTATTACGAATTACTAATTCCCTTGAGCATTTACTGTTGGGGCAAAACCTATTGTGGTGTTTTTGAAACCATAGCAAACTTCTTGCTCTGACTGTGGGAAAGTCATAATCCTGGCTGTTATTGTTTGTTTTGGATCTTTGGCCCCTGCCACACGCAGGGGAAAAGGCGCTTGAAGGCGCGGCTTCGTTTCTCCCACGGCCCTAACCGGGGGCCACGCGCACACGCCATGTCCGAGCATGCGCAGTTCGGCTCCGGGCCGGGGTTGTGCCGGCGCAAAGTCGCGCCGGCAATCAAACGCCCGGGAAGAAGCGCCTCTTCCGTTTGAACCACCCAGGTAGGTGGTTCGGTTTGAGGCGGCTTTGGGCGGGGAAGGGGCAGTTCGGCCACGGAAGCAATACGCTTCCCAGATGTTCTGGTGTGATCGCGCCGGTTTGATCCGGCTCCGAACTGTCCCGCTCCCGGCCCAAATCGGCTAGTGTGAACGGGACCTTTGTAAAGGTAAAGCAGAAGGTGACCAAAAATGTTAATAAGAAAGGGAAGTGGTGAGTGCCAAGTGAGGTAATGGATGATTGTATCTCCTGGGCATGATTGAGTTACCTGAATGGCAAGCCTGTTTAACAAAGTCTAGGAGATGACTGGTGGCCCTGGATTATTTCCTGATTAGATCTCTACGGAAGGTTGGACTTTAAGGCACATTCCTGGATGGTACTAGGAGGTTGATTATGGTTCTGCAAACCTCAATTGTTAGTTATTGCCTAAACTTCCATGAGCCCTCAGGAAGCCATAGAATAGAACTATTGACAGGGGATCATCCAGGCCCCCAGGAGAACCGGGCTACTTACTCATGAATTAAATGCCTGGATTGCCTACACCATGACCTTAATTTCTCATCTTTAATATCAAACATGGAGTATCTCAGGCACCATACGCCCTGAGGAGTCCGGGAGGTGACCCCCAAAACGGCTCCCAACCAGTGTTCCCTCTAAGATGCACTAGGGGGTGCTGATGTACAACATTTTAGTTGGTTGCTTAGAGCTTTTGGCTTCCAGCACAAAAACATTTCCCCCTCCATTGGAAACAATGGAGGATGGAGGCACGTCATTCTGGGGACCATAGAATTGGACCCCCTAGTCCAATCTTTTTGAAACTTGGGGTTTGTTTTTTTTTTTAAAGAGAGGCACCAGTAGGTTTCTGGCAAATTTGGTGCCTCAAAAACAGCCCCCCCCCAAGCCACAGCTACCCCCAGATCAATTCTCCATTGTAGCCTATGGGGCCCATTGACTATAGGCTATAATGGAGCAGGGAACAATAGATACATTTTTTGCATGTCTCTATTCTTTTCAATACGATTTGTATTAAGATGCCTTGAGTCACAGTAAAAGTGGGATATAAGTATTTGAATGAATAAGTCGTTTGGGCAGGTTGGTAACATTTAAGCAACTTCCTCCGTTTGTTAGGTTAGGCAGGGTTCTGACAGTGACTGTTCCACCTCTGTTATACTTGACCTGTAATTTTGTCATGTTTCACTAAAAAAAATCCAAAGTAGACTGCAAGAGTCTGCCCCCCCAAAAAATGCTGGGGGTGGTGGTGATGGTCTGAGGCCAGGTCTACCAATATAGTTGAAAGTTGTTGTGATAGTTATACTTATAATCGGCAACTGATCAGAGAAAATCCAACTATGCATGTGATAGTGGGAGGCAGGGGTCATTTCATACAGGAGCACACAGGAGCGGAGCTCCGGCAGTAAAGAGCCCAGGGGGCGGTCACATGCAGCAAGCCCCACCCCGTGCTCCCAGCAGCCCTCAGTCAGAGCAAGAAGCAGCCAAGTAAGTTGCAGAGCCTCCCCCCCCTGTCCAAAACAGTCCAGTGACAACTTTAAGATCAAGTTTTATTCAGGTACAAGCTCTCCCTCCTCTGCCAGGACAGATCTGCGCATCCCCCCCCCACAATAGCTAGCAATCCAAAACAGTCCAGTGGAGCCTGAGTGGTGGGTGTTGCTTTCTGACACACTTCCGGTGATGTCAGGGGGTGTGGCATAATGAGCTCCTGCACCTCTTTTTCTACGAAATGACCCCTGGTGGGAGGAGACTTTAATGCTAGGTTGGGTAGAGATGACGATTCCTTATATAGGGGCTATGGTCTCTGCCCACTCGATGCAGAATTTTCACACTTACCTCATATGACTATCCACAGACTGTAGTCTTAAAGTCCAAATTGTTCCCATGAGAATTGCACTGTTGCAGTGGGAAACGTTCAGATGCTAAAAGTGTGGGCACAGAAAACAGCCTCGGCCTGTGTGGTGTGGCCGCGACATTACGGAACTTCCCCACTCAATAGTCCTCTGAGCATTTTGCAAGGGGATTTTTTTTTTTTTTGCTGTGGTTATTAGGAAGCTGGCATCTTAGAACTAATATCTCTAATTTGTTTTTTAAAGTTGCCAGGGCATGGGATGAATCTGAGGATTTAGAGGCACAACAATACAGAGTTACTCAAGGAGAATGGGGCCAGCAAGCTGTTACAAATCTTATTCATGCTGTTACAATAATATTATGTTGTGTTTTTTTAAAAAAAACAAACACCTCCTTTATTTTACTTGTTAGTTAAGACTGTAGGAGGGTATCCTCGCAGAAAATCAACCAGGATTATTCTGAAAGCGTAGCAGTATCCTCCAACGGGTGCAAATAAATGGATGCAAAACACAGCCGAATAGAAGAACAGGCTTTTCTCAGAAACGCCCCATGTATAATGCATGACAAGTATTAGCTGCCTTTCTGGAGGCAAGAGGGCTTACTGATCGCTAAATGAGCAGTGGGTACGTATGGATCGTAATCTGATAACAAACCCAAGAGCCACTGATTAGGTGCATTTTCAAGACAATGAAAACCACTTAGGGGGCAGCCAGACTGTTGGGATGGACAATGAGGCAATTTCTCCCACTGTGTTATATAGTGTGTGCAAAACTAAATCCTCCAATTGTATACTTACGTTAGTTTGGGATTACTTTTGTTTACAGTGGTACACAATCCATTCACATGTGTGCATTTCATGTCTGAGTAATTCACTTTTTAAACTGTTTGAATGGGCAAGACGCTCTCATTGCTCGCCCCCTTTTCCTCCCACAAGGGCAGAAAGTGCACAAAGGCAGGAAAATGTATAGCTTCAAGCATGAGCTGGGGCATCTTTTGTGCCAGGATGTAGGGGTGGGGGGCAAGGATAACTTTGGGCAATTGACTCCGGCAGTGGCTGTCAGCCAGTCAGCCAGTTTGGTGTAGTGGTGAAGTGCGCGGACTCTAATCTGGGAGAACCAGGTTTGATTCCCAACTCCTCCACTTGCACCTGGCTGGATGACCTTGAGCAAGCCATAACTCTGACACAGCTGTCCTTGAAAAAGAGCAGTTTCTGT
>NW_015172174.1:24284-28194 GCF_001447785.1 Gekko japonicus | reverse complement strand
TAAGCCACTCTGAGACTCCTTTGGGTAGTGAAGGGCCATGGGGTATAAATCCAATCTCTTCTTCTTCTTCTTCGTCTTCTTCTCTCAAGATGCTTCCCGAAGCCTACCCCAGAAGTCAGCCCATCATGGAATGGTTGCAGCGAGCAGGGCTGCAAGTTATCTCTGGTATGCTCCTCAGACTGAGAGGAGCAGGCTTGGCATTCAGCAACTCTCAACAAAGAGACAGTCTCATTTCCACCTCTTGCTAAAACAGAGGACAAGGCTAGGGATTGTGATTTCTGCCACTTCCAGGCCTAATACCACACCTCTGCCTTTGGTTGCCGCACCAGGTAGGTTGGGGAAGGTGCTGACAGCAGTTGGGCTGTCAATCATCCCCACCATAAGAACATAAGAGAAGCCAATGTTGGATCAGGCCAATGGCCCATCCAGTCCAACACTCTGTCACACAGTGGCCAAAAATACCAGGTGCCATCAGGAGGTCCATCAGGAAGTCCACCAGGAGGTCCAACAGGAAGTCCACCAGGTGCCATCAGGAGGTCCACCAGTAGAAGCCCTCCCACTGTTGCCCCCTCCCAAGCACCAAAAAGACAGAGCATCACTTGCCCCAGAGTCCCTATCTATACCTTGTGGCTAATAGCCACTGATGGACCTCTGCCCCATATGCTTATCTAATTCCCTCTTGAAGCCGTCCATGCTTGTAACCACCACCACCTCCTGTGGCAGTGAATTCCATGTGTTAATCAGTCTTTGGGTGAAGAAGGACTTCCTTTTATCTGTTCTAACCCGTCTGCTAACCATCCCCAACCTATGCTGTGCCAAGGCCTGAGGAACCAACCTGGAGTCAATAAAGTTGTGGCCAGTTCTTCCCACCACATGTGTCTGTGTTGTCCTCCTCTCCCCTACCCCTGTGGATTGGTACCCACTCCAGGCACAATGAGAGAGTCCGTGCTTCGTTGAATATGTCAGGCCTGTTCCTTTAAAACTGTTTCAAATTAAGCTCTGAAAATTCAGAAAAATGTGCCAAGAATTCACCCGGTCCAAATGAGAGCCCTCATCCACATCTAAACCCACGAGGCCAGAATGAATACACATTGCCTTGTTCACAGATACGGCCTCCTCAGATTACCTTTCCACAGACTGGCTAGAGAATATAGATAAGAAAGAGAGAGTTGGCAGAAGTGGTGTGTATTTGCTGTAACTTTGTGGATATAGGGGGTGTCAGAACTAATTACTCAGTACCAGCATTCAGAACCTGCTGCATTTTCATTTGAGACGGGGTAAATGCTGCCGTCATCAGGAAGCGAGCCGAAGGTGTCATCTTTGATAAACAGGGCTGGCTTCACATATTTCCTGTGAAATCAATACAGGCTTAGTACTTATTTGCTAATATATCATGCCATCTCTGCAGTCTCCCCCCCCCTTCTTTGTTACTCTTTTTTGTTTCAGTGATTAGTGTCTCCTTTCACCGTGACAATCTGAGGGCCTTCCAGTAAAGCTATCAAAGCCATCTCTGTTAGTGGGTCTCTTTGTATTTTATTCCACCCAGCAGCAAACTCTGAAAATTGTCAGGAGCCATTGTCTTGTCACTCCTCCGTGAATTGTTTGGCCCCACAAACAAGGGATCGTAGGGGACCAGGGAGAGGAGGAAAAGCACTGCATTAACGAGTAAAATGATCCATAAATCTGAAGTCCTTAGATGTCAAATGGAAGAAATCAAAACAGGCAGGCAGCAGAGAACAGTGGGAGCACAAGTTTATATACTTATCCGTGTCTTCTTGAAAGTCTTGGAAGTACCAGATGAAGATCAAGAACCATATTCTGCATTGTTGTTGTTCAGTCGCATAGTCGAGTCCGACTCTTCGCGACCCCATGGACCACAGCACGCCAGGCCCTCCTGTCTTCCGTCGTGCTCCGGAGTTTGTTTAATTTCATGTTAGTTGCCTCGATAACACTATCCAACCATCTCATCCTTTGCCGTCTCCTTCTTCTTTGACCTTCAGTCTCTCCCAGCATCAGGGTCTTCTCCAGGGAGTGCTCCCTTCTCATTGGGTGGCCAAAGTATTTGAGCTTCAGTTTCATTATCTGGCCTTCCAGGGAACAGTCAAGGTTGATTACTTTTAGGATGGACTGATTTGATCTCCTTCCAGTCCAAGGGACTCTCAAGAGTCTTCTCCAGCATCATAGTTCAAAAGAATCTATTCTTCGGCATTCGGCCTTCCTTATAGTCCAACTCTCGCAGTCATACATGACTACTGGGAATACCATTGCTTTGACCATACGGACTTATGTTGGCAGGGTGATGTCTCTACTTTTTATCATGCTGTGTAGGTTCTTTAGTATGGACTATCATTAAACACTTATCTTTTAAGAAGCCTTGGTTTGTGGTGTGATCCTGCTAAGGAGCCTGACGGTAAGCAATGTCTCTAGGTACCACTGTTATACCTTTTGTCTCTAGCAGAGCCTCAGCCTTGTATTACACGTTTGCTATCCTAAACTATAACATCATTACATATGTGTGCGTGCGTGTGTGTGTGTGTGTGTATGTGTGTGTGTGTGTGTATATATAATAAATAACAAGGGAGCAAATTGAATAAAAATGACTGTATTTATATGGCCAAAATAATCTCCAAAAGTTTGGCAGAATAGGAAAAAATCTTAAAGGCATAGGCCCCGGTCACATGGGCCAGATAACGCGATGGTGAGGTGTGGCTGTTTGCCCCGGGCAAAATAAAGTGCATTAGCTTGATCACATGGTCTCCCGAGTATTTGCGCTGTGGCAGGAAGCTCGCGATCACATGGCGATGCTGGAACTGGCAAAGAAGCCGCGCGGCAAGCGTTCCATGTTTGTGCGCATGTGCAATTCCACGGAGCGGCACTGCTTCCAGTTTAGTGTTCGTGTGCATGTGCTTAGGGAAACCATCTGGTTTGGGACAGGACTCGGATGGGCGCCGGAAGCCATGGGATACTAGCGCTCCCGCGATCAGACGCCCGCCCCTGCCACGTATTTTCCGGATACTACTGCACTTTCTGAGGTATTTTTTTACTGCGCATCTTCGGTGGGATGCCACGGGTTGGCTATGGGTGTGCTACGCTTCCCAGTTGTTGCGGTGTGATCGGGGCCATAGTTGCTCCAACTTACATGGCTCTTTCAATGGGCAATGTGGTCCACTGAGTTGAACCCACCAGTGAAGAGGCCCTGCTCCTTGGCATGGCATACTTCATCACCCTCACACATCTCAAAGAGGAGATTATGGGGGATGGGTGTTATTATCAGCCATCTGTACCTTTCTGATCCATATGCAGGGGTCATTTTGTAGAAAAAGAGGTGCAGGAGCTCATTAGCACAACTCATTAGCATAACTTATTTGTATATGCCACACACCCTGACATCACTGGAAGTGTGTCAGAAGGCAACACCCACCACTCAGGCTCCACTGGACTGTTTTGGATTGCTAGCTATTGGGGTGGGGGACGTGCAGATCTGTCCTCGCAGAGGAGGGAGAGCTTGTACCTGAATAAAACTTGGTCTTAAAGGTGCCACTGGACTGTTTGGGGCCGGGGGGCTGGGGGGGGGCTCTGCAGCTTCCCTGGTTGCTTCTTGCTCTGACTGAGGGCTGCTGGGAGAAGGGGGTGGGGCTTGTTGCGGGTGCCCGCCCCCTGGGCTCTTTACTGCCAAAGCTCGGCTCCTGTGCACTCCTGCAGGAAATGACCCCTGTCCGTATGTACTCATTATTGGGGGAACCAACAGAGGGGTCAGGACCCACAGCCAAACAACGGAGCACACACTTCCAAGAAAGGTTTTGCTTTATTGTCTGTACTATGGTTGCAGTAAGATGGTCACTGTTAGGAATGGCTAGCCAGGAACAAGTATACAATAATATAGCAGATTCAAGAGGTCCACCACCAACAC
>NW_015172174.1:19152-24247 GCF_001447785.1 Gekko japonicus | reverse complement strand
TAACTGACCCTCGGCTGGGAAACGGAACTAGTTTTACAGTTAATTACAGTGGAGACACTACATAGGCAGGAGTACAAGGTCAGAGATAACCAGGGAAGAAGGGAGAGGAAAGGAATGTGGCACCAACTCCTACACAGGTCAGGCAGGTGAACACCTAGGCCTATAAACCATATGGCAGCAAGACAAGAGGAAGCTAACCCCCTTCATTTCCTGTTCGTGAACCCATGGAGATATTGGACTGCTGCTCTTGGAAAATAAATGTTGGGCTAGATTGATTGGATCCGGCATAAGAATTCTTATGAAAGAGATAGAACATTTGTCTTGTCACAGGCTGTATTCAAGGAAATCATGCACCAGGATACTTTGCTAGCAATGTGACTTTTCCTTGGCCTTTCGTTCATGCCTTCCTTGTCTTTAGCTAAAAGCTTTCCATTCCCTTGTTGATAAACCAAATGAGACATGCTTACAATTTTCTTCCGGATGGCTCTGCTGTTTAGTTCTTCCTGCAGTTTGCGTATTCCCTCCCCCCCCCTTTTTTTTTCTTCTGGAAGAAAGCTGTGTACTGACATTGTCAATACATTTCAAGTTTTCCTATATGTTGATGGAAAGATTTATCTTTGAGGCACTAATATGAACAGCCACATCCCATGCAATCAAGAAAGGCTCAACAATGCTCCTCTTAATCTGGGCTGGAAACACACATCAAATATTGCCCTTCATGTTCCTCCAGTATGCAGAAACAGCAGCAGTCTGTTATCATCTTAAAGGAAGGCTTGATTCTACACTACGAGAATTAAGTAGGAAAACAAAGAGCGTTTCAAGCCAGATAATTATCTTTGTTTATTTTTCAGTGGAAGATTGTTGAATAGTACTTGTTTATGTGAGCTGAATGTCAAACTGCACCTGTTTATATACATACATTCCTTTTCTTTTAATTTTGATCTTATACCTGCTATTATTTTTTGGCCCATCAGTCTGCATCGAGCTCGTCACCCACCAAACCAAATGCAGCTCAGCAGCGGCATAAGGCGGCTTGCAAGGCACTTGATCATGCCCCTATTTTTGCAGGCCCGGGCAGACAGCTGAAACGAGGTTCACCACACCGCTAGTAGGCTGCCATTGCATACACACATCACTTATGCACATCATTCAACATGGTGGCTCACAAGTTGTGCAAGCTTTGATCTGTGTCACTGCAAATAACTTTGGGGTGGCCCAGAAGATAAAAGTAAAGAAATGGTTGACTACCAGGGCTCTTATTGTAGAAAAAGCCTAGCAGGAACTCATTAGCATAATAGGCCACACCCACAGCAGAAACTAATTAGCATATTAGGCCACACCCCTGACATCACAGCACATTGGCACATTAGGCCACACCCCTATGTTACCAAAAGTGTGGTCATCCAGCCACACACACCTTTTGCTTCTTATTCTGTTTACCTTGTTTGTTGTCAAAACCCAGGGCCTTTTTTGGAGCAGGAACTCCTTTGCATGTTAGGCCACACTTTGCATGTAGCCAATCCTAATGAGTTCCTGCTGTTGGGTGTGGCCTCTTATGCTAATCAGTTCCTGCTGGGTGTGGCCAACTCAGAAGCCAGCCGGAACTCCATTCCTGTGCGTTCCTGCCCAAAAATAGCCCTGGTGACTACCCAAATTCTCAGTAGAGATTTAGTCTCCTGGCCTGTCAATTGCTAAGGGCATGGGGTTGGAACCCTGTGATGTGTCAGTGGAAATAGTAACATCTTTTTTGCACCCAAGCACTCCTCTCTGGGAATGTTTATTCCTGGTGAAATATACTGGGTTCAGACGCGTAGAAGTGATCAGCTCATAGTTTATTAGCGATTCAGCAAGAGAAAGAAGAAGACTGCAACTCCCTGGCTGAAGCCAGGTATTTATGCCTGAAAAGGGTTACACCCAAACCACACCCCACTCCCAGCGATAGGCTATTTACACTCTTATTGTTTCCCAGCTGGTTTACTCTAGGATTCCTGTCTCCCTACTGGTCCATTCTAGGATCCTAGCCATCTATTGTTATGCATCCCAAGCTCAGTCCTTTTGCAAGGACAGTTCAGGCTCAATACAGACAGGCTCAATACATAACACCTGGACTCCTAGGACCCAAGTGGAGTAACAGTCACACGGACGGAGAGGCTGCAGTGATGAGTGGGACGGGACCAAAATGCTGTTCCTGCGCCTTCCATCAGCACAACTCTACTGATGGAAGAGAGAGGAGAGGGCAATTTTGCCTCTTTTGCCTTTAGGGATGCCAGTCCCCAAGTGGTGGGGGAGCCAGCAGGGGAAGCCCCGCCCCCAAGTGTGACCACCCATGGCCATCCCTCTCCCTCCCCTCCTGCGAGATTTAAAGGGTCCTCCTCCTTTCCCATAGGCTTTGCCCTGCTGCCTCTTAAATCCACCCCTCCTTGCTCCTCCTCTGTGCCTTCTGTGAGCATCTGCCTTCCTTATTGGAAAGGGCCTACCCCAGACACACACATGCTCAAGGGGGAAGGATGCTGAATGCAGACTCAGTGGAAGAGCTCCGTTTCCATGGCCCTGCGGAACTGTGAAAGGTCCCACAGGGCCCTGATCTCTTCCGGAAGCTCATTCCACCAAGTTGGAGCTGCCACAGAAAAAGCCCTGGTCGATACTGGCCCGGCGTCCCTAGGGCCAGGGAGGGCCAAGCGATTTTGCGACCCTGACCATAGTGCTCTCTGGGGAACATGTGGGGAAAGGCGGTCCCTCAGGTAGGTAGGTCCCTGACCATAGAGGGCTTTAAAGGTGAGCACCAGCACCTTGAAGCGAATTCGGTATGCTATAGGTAGCCAGTGCAGTGCTTTCAGCACAGGTTGGGTGTGCTCCTGCATGGGGAGTCCCGTCAGCAGCCCGGCTGCTGCATTCTGCACCAGCTGAAGCTTCCAGATTTGGGCCAAGGGCAGCCCCATGTAGAGAGCATTACAGTAGTCTAATCCCGAGGTGACCATAGCATGAATCACTGTCACCAAGTTGTCGCATTCGAGGAAGGGAACCAACTGCCTTATTAGCCAAAGGTCATAAAAGGCCGACTTCGCAGTGGCTATGTCAGCAAGCTGCCAAAGAATTCTGCATAACCTTTGTACACCTCACCTCTGCCCTCCCTGGTTTCTCCGACCCCACTGCGCATGTATACTACCAGCAGCCTGCAATCTGCATTCCTTTCTATGTACGCTAGTATTGCTGTTGAAACGTAGTTATCTGCAAGGTCAACAGGTGTGGAGTTGGAGTTGTGTCTTCGCGTATAGTTTAGTGCGCTAGGTCATGAGAAGCTACTAATTGTTTATCTTTTAGAACCGTTTCATTTCCCAGGCTTTCGGCGCGAGTTTTAGAAGCACCCGGGAAAGCGGGAACCATGATCATTGGTTATTGCATTTTATGAATTTGTTTATTATCTGGTGCCCTGCATCCCCTGACCATTCCAAACAGTTCTTCCCGTGTACCAGCTTTCTTCTTTACTTCAATAAATACTACTTTGCTATAAACGTGTATTCGATTGAACGTGTGGAGGATTCGGACAGGCTGCTACCTGGGCCTCCATCGTTGGAGAAGCATCCAGGAGCACTCCCAAGCGCCTCACCTCCAACGCTGGCACCAATGGCGCCCCATCGAAGGACGGGAGTGGGATCCCTAACCCTGCCCCGCCCTGACTTAGGCACAGGACCTCCATCTTTGTCAGATTCCATTTCAGCCGGATCAGCCTAAGCCAGCCAGCCAGCCATGGCCTGTAGTGAGCAGGACAGCAGTCGACATTGACACCAAATTACAAACCACTGAACTGCCTGTTAAGAACATAAGAACATAAGAGATGCCAATGTTGGATCAGGCCAAAGGCCCATCCAGTCCAACACTCTGTATCCCACAGTGGCCAGAAATACCAGTGCCATCAGGAGGTCCAGCAGTGGGGCCAGGACATTAGAAGACCTCCCACTGTTGACCCCCCCCAAGCACCAAGATGACAGAGCATCACTTGCCCCAGAGTCCCTATCTATACCTTGTGGCTAATAGCCACTGATGGACCTCTGCTCCATATGCTTATCTAATTCCCTTTTGAAGCCGTCCATGCTTGTAGTCGCCACCACTTCCTGTGGCAGTGAATTCCATGTGTTAATCACTCTTTGGGTGAAGAAGTACTTCCTTTCCTGTTCTATTCTGTGTCGCTTGTTTAGTCTTCAGCTGTACACCCAGGCTTCATTCGCTTGTCTCACTGTGTGCATATCCTTTAAGCGAAAAACATCAATTCAAGCAAAGGCGCTTGGTTCCAAATCCTTGAGCTTAATTTCCAATCCTCCCTGTGTGACAGGCTCTCTTCGTGAAGCGGGTCCAAATAATTTCAATTCCTTGCCGTGGGATAGGGATCACAGCATTTTGATCACGCCCGCTCCTGCTCCCTGGTTTCTTTCATGCGAAGGCTTAAGAGATAAGAAACCATCTTTTACTATGTTCACGTTAAATGTACTCAGCGTAACTGGGCACCAGACGGAGGCCCTACACCTACGTATATTCATGGTATGATTCCAATGGACATAAGCAGGGCTCTTTTTGTAGAAAAAGCCCAGCAGGAACTCATTACCATAATAGGCCACACCCAACACCAGAAACTCATTAGCACATTAGGCCACACCGCGATGTTACCAGAAGTGTGGTCATCCAGCCACACCCGCCTTTCGCTTGTTATTCTGTTTACCTTGTTTGTTGTCAAAACCCAGGGCCTTTTTTTGTAGCAGGAACTCCTTTGCATGTGAGGCCACACACCCCTAATGCAGCCAATCCTAATGAGTTCCTGCTGTTGGGTGTGGCCTATTATGCTAATGAGTTCCTGCTGGGCGTGGCCAACTTGGGAGCCAGCCGGAACTCCGTTCCTGTGCGTTCCTGCCCAGAAATAGCCCTGGACAGAAGTATGAATAAATGTGAGACAATCACTGCTCTGTTTTAGGTTTCCTTGATACTGTTGCTTTAGTTAATGAAGATAAGGGAAGGATAGCAGTGGTGGTAATTACAATAATAGCGTCTTCCATGGTGCTGTGTCTGAGTTACCTTCTTTCTGTTTGTTTTTCTTCTAGTTGGG
>NW_015172174.1:17339-18752 GCF_001447785.1 Gekko japonicus | reverse complement strand
TATTTATTTATTTATTTATTATTTTGATTTATACCCCACCCTCCCCGCAAGCAGGCTCAGGACGGCTGACAGTAATTGGTACCCTGTACCATAAAAACCATGTACAAAATTTAAACAACTTACAACAACAACATTAAACATTAAAAACAATCCAACAATTAACAATTAAAGTGCTAGTGATGGTACTCTTTTGATGGTAATCTTTGAATGATTCAGATGGCATACTAACAATTTTCATTGGCATCGGTGATCTTCAGCTTGGTGCGATGATATAACGCAAACCCTCCCCAGGACCAGAGCTGACACAAAACCACAGATGTTGTTGGTGGAGGAGTGGCGGCTCCTAATTTAAAGCCTGGTGGAAGAGCTCCATCTTGCAGGCCCTGCGGAACTGCAAAAGATCCCGCAGGGCCCGGATCTCTTCTGGGAGTTCATTCCACCAGTGTGGAACCACCACTAAAAAGGCACTGGCCCTGGTGGCAGCAAGCCTGGCGTCCTTAGGGCCAGGAACTGTCAGTCGATGTTGTGTTCCTGACCATAGTGCTCGCTGGGATATATATGGTGAAAGGTGGTATGTCGGACCCTGGCTATATAGAGCTTTAAAGGTCAATACCAGCACCTTGAAGCGGATACGGTATGCTATTGGCAGCCAGTGTAGTGCCTTCAACGCAGGCTGGATGTGCTCCCATTTAGGGAGGCCCATCACCAGCCAGGCCGTGGCATTCTGCACTAGCTTCAGCCTCCAAATTTGTGACAAGGGCAGCCCCATGTAGAGAGCAGGTTTGCAGAAAAATCTGGAAAAAGCATGTGGGGGGATTAACAACCCCCCCAAAAATAATAGAAGCAGCACCTGATTTTTTTTAAGAAACTCAGTGGCCATTGCGGCCATTGCTAGGCAGCTACAACAGTATTGCCAGCTTTCAAGCCTTGGTTTCTATCAATAAAAAGCATGGGGAGGAAACAGGATTGTTTGAGGGAGGGCTCATTGCCGCCAGGTCTGGCAGCAACCGCTGGACAACCTGATACCATTCAACTTGCATGACTCACCCGGGCCCAGCTACTTGTTACGAGTCAAGCAGTGCCACCCCATAGAATCCAGTATGGTGTAATGGTTACAGTTTCAGATTAGGATCTGGGAGACTCAGGTCACCATGCTACCGTGGAAACTCACTGGGTGGCTTTGGGCCAGTTACACACTCTCTGCCTAACCTACTTCTCAGGGTTGTTGTGAGCATGAAGACAAGAATGATGAAAGATGCTTTGGGCTCCTATTGTGGAGAAAGGCAGGGTATAAATGAAGTAGATACATAATAAATACGGGTGAAGATGGGGCAGATAAAAGGTAGGTTGGTGAGTGGGTGAGTAGGACAGAAAAAAGCAGGAAGAGGAGAAATGCAATGGCGTCTTTCAGAA
>NW_015172174.1:0-17172 GCF_001447785.1 Gekko japonicus | reverse complement strand
AAGGGAAAGGGGAAGCAGTGGAGGAGGGGAAAATAAGTGGCCTCCTGGAAATCCTTGTGAGTTCCCCACTTGTCAAAAAATTCAATTTTTATCCTGCCCTCCCCGCCACAGGCTGGCTCAGGGCGGCTTACAATAAGGGCTAAAACCACATTAAAACACAAACATGACAAGCATAGCTCAACAATAAAATAGAATAAAATGAAAATGAAGTGCTGGTGACAATAACAACCCAGTGGCCATGATAGATGTTCCCAAAAAATGGCCCCCGTCAGCATCCGGCATAGTTAGTTCATATTCTCCAGTTCAGTTAATGTTAGTTGATGTTACTACTATAATTGATGTTATTGGTGGAAACTCTTAGTCGAAGGCCTGGTGGAAAAGCTCCATTTTACAGGCCCTGCGGAACTGTAAAAGGTCCCGCAGGGCCCTGATGTCCTCCGGGAGCTCATTCCACCAGTGTGGAGCTGCCACTGAGAAGGCCCTCGCCCTGGTAGAGGCCAGTCTGGCATCTTTCGGTCCAGGGAGGGCCAAACGATTTTGAGACTGTTAGATTGCCGCTAACAAAGATCCGGAGAGTGATTTCAACAAAAGTGATCAGCTTTACTGTAGGTACGAACAAGCGCTTGAAAGAAGTCATAACCAGAACAACTTAACATTGGGAGCTAGGCATCTTTTAAACATTCCCGGGCTAACGTAGCCATGCCTATTTACAATAAACAACCAATGAGGTTGTGCGGATAACGTCCAATGATAACGTCGCAGAGGAGGAGGTGGTGCTGCTGAGTGTGGCAGGGCAGGCGCTGCCACCACCCTCCTACCTCTGCAGCTGAGGTGACACCAAAGCAGGCAGGGGGAGAAGGGACAGGAGCCACCCCTGCCATCACCCCTCTGCTGCCAAGGCTGCCAATGTCAGCTCCAGTGCCTCATGCCTCTTCTCTGAGGGTGGCCAAGGAGAAGTGGGACCCCCCTACTGCTACCCCCACCACCAAGGCAGCAGCACTGCAGGTGGGTGGAGAAGGAGAAGCAGGGCCTGCTGCTGCTCACCTCCTCTGTCAGTGAGGCCCCACCGCTTCAGAGCTCTGAATTTACGGAGACTCTTCTGTTAAAAGGCACACCGTTTGGACACTGCTCGGTTAAGCCCATGGAATACTTACCACTCAGTTTTACCGAGCTTGAATCATTTTCTCATTTTTCTGAAGAAGGAATCCCGAGGTTTTTAAGCCACCTTGGATTTATAAGAAGAAAGGGCTCAGAACTCTCTCTGGAGAAGGAGATTACTCCTACAGTTTAGGAGCAAGAGGTTTTTTATGGGTATCTGAAACGGCACAATTTCAAGGTCATTATTTGCCATTCAGTGCTGACAACTGCATCTCATTCAGCAGTCACCCACAGGGAAGGCTGGTTTGTCAAAATACTTTGAGTATGTGGAGATCTGGAAATTAGAACCGAGAATGCTGTGACCTTGACTGTACGGGCAGCGTATCGCATATAGAAGCATAATTATTATTTTTTGCCTGCACACCTTCCCCTAAAGAGCTAATTGCTTAGAATGAGTGCAGGCTGACTATTACACTTCTGGAAATGCGATAGGTTGAACTAGTTGGCCCAAAAGGAAGCTTAACACTGGGAGTTTGTTATTGCCCACCAGGTCAAAAGATGGAGGAGGATTCTAACATGATGAATGAATTAAAGATAGCAGCTAGATGAACTAACTGTGTGTCAGGAGGGGACGAACAGCGCCTCCCTCCTGCCACTCCCTCCCTTGGCCAACCGCTGATTTTGGGAGGGGTGTTGAAAGACCTGAGTCAGATTGAGGTGACGAGAGAGGAGGTCTTATGACTGATAGACAAAAACTGATAAATCACCAGGCCTGGATGGCATTTCTTCATCTGATTCTTTTGGTACTTCTTCTACTTCTTGGGCTCCTAGATCTTCTCCATGTGTCCTTAGAAAGTCTTCTATTTTGAATATTGAATGTATTCTGTCCCTTTTGCTTTTATAAAAGAACACGTTCAGGGAGCAGCCATCTATAAGATATTCCATTTTTTCCATGAAAGGAGTGAAGTTTTCTCGTCCCTTAAATATCAAAGATCCAAAAAGGATTAATAATAAAAAGCCAAGAAGATACAGTCCAATGTGATCTTCTGTTCCAGTATAAAAAATCAAAGCAATATCCACAAGCAGGGAAAACAAAGACCACCAACCAAGATAGATCCAAATATAGATATCCACAAAGCAAGTATGTACTGCTTGATTTCAGCACATCATTGTAATCCTTTAAAAGGGAAGTTCTCTATACATCAACAATAACAAAATCCCAAAATTATTTCCATAAAGGGGTGCGATCTTCTAGCCTCATAGATGTCAAAGATCCAAAAGGAATTAATAGTAAAAAGCCCAGAGGGTATAGTCCAATATAAATATTCCCAGGAGAAGAAAAGCAGAGGGGGGAAAATATCCAATAGGGTAAAAGTTGGTTTCCAAATATCAAGAGAGCTTATATTTCCCAGGAGGAAAAAGGGAAAAGACAAGAAAATTCAGACAAAAGGCTATTCAATTTATAATCCACAATAGGGAAGCTTCTTTTATGACAAACAATCCCACAACATCTTTGTAGGTTGTCAAAGTTCTCTGTAAAATTCCTCATAGCAAAAGGAAAAGAAAGAAAAAGAGAAATTGCAAATTCCAATAGCCACAAAAATCTTTGCCAATCCTTAAGGTTTGGAGGTTTTTAATAGTGCATTAAATATCACAAAGCCCAACGTCCCAAACTTAATGTGTTGAAGCAATTAGTCTTTCAGATCCGTGAATGTCTATCATCAGTGGTAAAGTAAAAAGCCTGGGTTGCACTTCCAAGCCGCTGCGCCCTGGATGGAGCTCTTCTACCCACAGTTTTCACCCAGGACTTTAAATTTTAAATGGATCCGTCTAGTACACAGGAACAGCAAAAATGGAAAATTCTGAGTTGCTCTTTATTGTTTAGCTTCTCACGGTGCCTAGGAAAGTAAAGTTTTCAGCAGTTTCTTTAGTCAGAGTACAACTCCGGAAGCGGTCAATCTCACCTCGTCGCTTATGGCAGCCATAAATGCTCCCTCTCAAGCTCCTGCTTCAGAGCGAGCTGGGGTCTACTCACATGCCACTGCACACGAGAGACCCCAGCACAAGATGCGCAGTTGGGCCAGGAGCCGGGGATGCGCTGGCGCAAGGACGCGCCGGCGATCCCACGGCCAGCGTTGCTGCGGCCCTTCAGAAAGAACCACCTCGGGAGGTGGTTCTTTTTTGGCGCGGAGCAATGCTGGAAGGGACGGATCCGGGACGGATCCGGCACGCTCCCCAGATGTTGAGATGGGATCGCAGAATGATAAAAGGGTTGGAACACTTTCCCTATGATGAAAGGTTAAAGCACTTGGAGCTCTTTAGCTTGGAAAAACAATGACTGAGGGGTGACATGATAGAGGTTTACAAGATTATGCATGGGCTAGAGCAGGTAGAGAAAGAAGTACTTTTCTCCCCTTTCTCACAATACAAGAACTCGTGGGCACTCCATGAAATTGCTGAGCGGTCGGGTTAGAACAGATAAGAGGAAGTACTTCTTCACCCAAAGGGTGATTAACACATGGAATTCACTGCCACAGGAGGTGGTGGAGGCTACAAGCATGGACGGCTTCAAAAGGGAATTAGATAAGCATATGGAGCAGAGGTCCATCAGTGGCTATTAGCCACAAGGTATATATAGGAACTCTCAGTCTAGGGCAAATGATGCACTGTATTCTTGGTACTTGGGTGGGGGCAAGAGTGGGAGGGCTTCTAGTGTCCTGGCCCCACTGCTGGTACACCTCCTGATGGCACCTGGTATTTCTGGCCACTGTATGACACAGAGTTTTGGACTGGATGGGCCAATGGCCTGATCCAACATTGGCTTCTCTTATGTTCTTATAAGAGGGAACTGGATAAGCATATGGAGCAGAGGTTCATCGGTGGCTGTTAGCCACAAGGTATAGATAGTGACTCTGGGGCAAGGAATACTCTTGTCTCCTTGGTGCTTGGGGTAGGGGGGCCCCAGTGGGAGGGCTCCTAGTGTCCGGGCCCCACTGCTTGACCTCCTGATGGCACCTGGTATTTTTGGCCACTGTGTGACAGAGTGTTGGACTAGATGGGCCATTGGCCCAATCCAACATTGGCTTCTCTTATGTTCTTATAAAAACATATGGAGCAGAGGTCCATTAGTGGCTATTAGCCACAAGGTATAGATAGGAACTCACAGGTTGGGGCAGGTGAAGCACTGTGTTCTTGGTGCTTGAGGGGCGGGCAACAGTGGGAGGGCTTCTAGTGCCCTGGCCCCACTGCTGGACCTCCTGATGGCACCTGGTATTTCTGGCCACTGTGTGATACAGAGTGTTGGACTGGAGGGGCCTTTGGCCTGATCCAACATTGGCTTCTCTTATGTTCTTATGTACGCTGCTTTTGTAAAAAAATTGCTCTGAGAAGTCCCAGGGTTCCATGGCTTCATTACTGGGATTCATCAAAGAGAAGATCAGAAATGGTGGACAAATCTCTATGTTAAATACCTTTACTACCGTTGTTGATGCCCCTGCTAGGGTTTCCAACCTCCAAGTGTGGCTGGAGATCTCTTGGGACTATAACTGCTCTCCAAGTGATAGAGAGAAATTGGCTGTTTCAGAAGCTGGATTTCATGGCATTTCCCCTCACTGAAGTCTCTCCTCTCCCCAAATCCTGCCCTCCTCAGGCTCCGCCCCAAAAACCTCCAGGTGTTTCCCAACCTGGAGCTGGCAACTCTATCCACGGCAATATTCTGTGGTACACTGGTTGAGATCCTTGCCGTGTGTGATGGGGAGAGATTAAGGAAGGTTTTTCTCACCCAGGATAGGCACAGTGGTCTGGAATAACTAGATTACTTGTCTCCCCCACACACACACACTCACCTACTCCAGAGGAGACTTAGGGCTGGCAAGTGGGGGCGGGGGCGGGTAAACCCCCACTTTGGAGGCCCGATTTCCACCGACGTGGAATCGGGCCCCGGGGGGAACCCCACCCCCAGTGTGCGCGTCACCAGGAAGCGACGTTATGATGCCGGGCACGTTGGGGGCGGGGCCCTGACCATCCAAGGGGGAACACCCCCTTGGAGGGTCGTGGCCCCGCCCCCAGCGTGCCCGATGTCATAACATCACTTCCTAGTGACGTGCATGCGGCACGCGCGCGCGCTCAGGAATCCACCCAGGAGTCCCCCGCTCCAGAGGTGAGTACTACTTGGCAACCCTAAGGAGACTCCAGCAGAGGACAGCCTTACCCAGACACTGCTGAGGCAGGCAGCTCAACAAGCGGCTGTGCTGAAAGGGACAAGGGTGAGGCCACGCCAGAAATGTGCCACCAGCAGCCTCAGAGCCTCAGTTGGAAGGTGGGGCTCAGACAGCAGGCGGCACTTGGCAACGGACCAGCGGAGGAAGCCAGCAGCAGCTGGGGCCTCTGCAGGCAGACGAGGAAGCCTCCTGAAACATCAGGGGACAGTGGGGCAGACAGCTGATCTGGAGCGGCCATTGGCCCAGATTCCCATCAATCACCATGAGCCCACCTCTGAAGGGAGGAAATTGGGGGAGTCCACGGTCAGTCTGCCCTAGGGCTGCCAGGTCTGGGTTGGAAAATACCTGGAGACTTTGGGGGGTGGATCCAGGAGAGGGCAGGGTTTAAGGGAGGGGAGGGGCCTCAGCATGGCTCAATGCCGTAGAGTCCACCCTTCAAAGCAGCCATTTTCTCCAGGGGAGCTGATCTCTGTCAGCAGGAGATCAGTTGTAAAAACGGGAGATCCCCCAGGCCCCACCTGGAGACTCAAACAACAAATATATACACAGTAAAAACCTTATTTATAAGTTAACGTGTTCTATATGTTCCTTCTTATAAAGTGCATTGTGTATTATTCATAAAATTCTAAAACATGTATATATTCATTGCACGCAATATCAACAATAATAATCAGTTTGTACAATCTAATAGCTACCAGTCAATTTACATCCTTTTTACACAATCAGCCTTCAGAAAGACAGGAGCGCTCCGTCTATGATTGTCAGCTGCTTAATGGGCCTTTTGTAGGACCAGCAACAAACATCAATTTACACTTCAATGTTACCACAAAAGGAAACTTCCCCCTTTAGAAGACTTTCAAGCAAGGAGAAGCGGGTGTACAATTCTAGAAACCCCCGTTGGGGTTGATTGTGTAAAAAGGATGTAAATTGACTGGTAGCTATTAGATTGTACAAACTGATTATTATTGTTGATATTGCATGTGTAATGAATATATACACGTATTAGAATATTATGAATAATACACAGTGCACTTTATAAGATGGAACATATAGAACACTTTAACTTATAAATAAGGTTTTTGCAGTGTATATATTTGCTGTTTGACTCTTCTAACACTGCAGCTTGAGTTTCCACAGGCTCCTAACGGAGCCGGGAGATCTCCCGGGATTGCACCTGATCTCCAAACAACAGAGATGAGCTCTCCTGAAGAAAATGGATAAAGAAACAAAAACGCACGGGTAGACAGAGGTCATTTCGGGGGAATCGCAGGGGATCGCAGTTCCCCCGGGTGAGGTACGGGGGGGGCACATGACGAAGCCCCGCCCCCTGCTTCCGGCCGCCCTGCTTCCGGCCCTCATTCAGCCAGGAGGAGGCAGGAGAAGAGGGAGGGTAAGTTGCTTCCTCCCTGTCTCTCCCCACCCCTGCCTGCCTGGGGCCAGGGAGGGCCTTCGCGGGGCTTCCTTGCACTCCCGCCGGCCTTCCAGGTCCACCAGGCTCGGCAGTGGAGCTGCAAGGCCGGCGGGGGCGGCCGGGACCGTTGAATAATCAGTTTGTACAATCTAATAGCTACCAGTCAATTTACATCCTTTTTACACAATCAGCCTTCAGAAAGACAGGAGCGCTCCGTCTATGATTGTCAGCTGCTTAATGGGCCTTTTGTAGGACCAGCAACAAACATCAATTTACACTTCAGTGTAACCACAAAAGGAAACTTCCCCCTTTAGAAGACTTTCAAGCAAGGAAAAGTGGGTGTACGATTCTAGAAACTCCCATTGGGGTTGAATAACACACAATGCACTTCATAAGATGGAACATATAGAACACTTTAACTTATAAATAAGGTTTTTGCAGTGTGTGTATTTTTTGTTTGACTCTTCTAACACTGCAGCTCGAGTTGCCACACCCACCTGAAGACTGGCAACCCTGGTCTACCCCCAGACCTATCCCATCTCAGTCAGAGAGAGGCTGCTGGCTAGAAAGTGAGGGTCCAAAGGTGTTGCTAACTCCCCTTCTGTCTGAATCCTGAGACCCTTCCTGAGGTATGGCCAACAGAAAGATAGACTTGGAAGGTGGGGTGGTCCTGGACCATACCCTAGGTGAGGGAGAGCCGGACACTAATTCAGTGGCATATGGAAGTCTGCGTATAGGATACAGGAATGAGGAACCAAAACGTGCAATGCAGAATCAATGTGTTTTTTCTACTAAACTGATACCTTTGTTTCTCTTGGCTACACTTAACAATTCCCCTCCCTTAAAAAAAAGAAAAGAAAGAAATTATGCGTCTGACAAGAGAAGAGAGGAACATAAAATCTCAGTTGAACTTACATAGGCGTTGAGCCAATGTGAATGAGAACCTGAATTAATGAATGTTGATGAGTTATTACATCATAGGGTAGTTAAAGGACATGAGGGCTGCTTTCTTTTCTGCTGCGTACTTATACAGTTGTGTTACCGTATTTCTAATTAATTGCAAAAGCACCTGAAGTCTGGAACAATATATTTCCAGTAAAGGTAAAAGGTAAAGGTTTCCCTTGCTTGAAAGCCAGTCAAATCCGACTCTAGGGTTGCGGTGCTCGTCTCCGTTTCCAAGCCGAAGAGCCGGCGCTGTCCAAAGACGTTTCCGTGGTCATGTGGCCGGCATGACTAAACACCGAGGTGCACAGAATGCTGTTACCTTCCCACCGAAGCGGTACCTCTTTATCTACTTGCAATTTCTTGCTTTTGAACTGCTAGGTTGGCAAAAGCTGGGGCCAGAGACGGGAGCTCACTCCGTCATGCAGCACTCAGGTCTCGAACTGCTGAAATACTGATCTTCTAGCTTGCAGTTCAGTGTCTTAACCACTATATACTAATTACAATAATTAGAAGACAGTTGGATATAATTTCCAGTAATTCAATCCATCAATCGGAACCTTTATTGGCATATCGGCAGAACAACCAGTAATTCATGCAGTACATGGAATAACAACTGAATGATTTGATAGGTAGCTGAGTGCCCTCTTAACGTATACTGGGAAGGGCCGCCATCACCACATCATGTGCACAATTCCAGATGGGTAGCTCTGTTAGTCTGTAGAAGCAGGGCTTGCACAGATGAAAAAAAATAACGCAGGAGTCCTGTGGCACCGTGAAGACTAGCAAAATGTTTCATTGCCAGCCAGGGTTGAGCAGCAGCACTTCACCTCCGTCAAGTTTGAGTTGCAAATGGTTATACATGACTAGAGGGTAGAGCAGTGGTGGCGAAGCTATGGCACGGGTGCCAGAGGTGGCACTCAGAGCCCTCTCTGTGGGCACGTGTACCATCACACCAGCCACGCCCAGACCATCATTAAAGTGTTGAATTCTCTGCCAAATAATTTTAAGTAAACGAAAGCATTTGGGATTGCTTTCCTTACTTTCTTTGGATTATCTTAAGTTAATGTATGAGTGGTTTTTTCTAAAGTAAAACCTCAGTATTCAGGTTAAATGGCCGTGTTGGCACTTTGCGATGAATAAGTGGGTCTTGGGTCGCAGTTTGGGCACTCGGTCTCTAAAAGGTTCGCCATCACTTGGGCAGAGTATAGAGGACATTTGGAGCATGACTATCTCCATCCTTAATTGGGCAATTATATATGACTAACTTGGGGGTGGGGGAGATATTATCCACTCAGTCATTTCACATTGTGGGACATATTCCATTTTCTCCTTGACCACTTGCAAATAGTCATACTGCCTTTTGCAAAGGGATGTGAAAAATCACCAAGTTTGGAGGTGCCGGGAGGGGGATAATTGGAACCCTCTTGCCTCTGCTGTGGCTCAGCCCTGCTTTTGTGAAGCCTTCAAAAATCCGTCCTGTTCTCTGGCATTTAATCTCACTTTATCTTTCTGACTGAAGATTCTGTGAATGAGATGATTGGCAGGAGAATAGCGGAGAGGTTTTGTTTGTTTGTTTAAAACATGACTTGTGTTGGGCCCAAAATTTGGGTCCTGGAAGACCCTTGATG
Organism: Gekko japonicus; assembly: GCF_001447785.1. Classification (NCBI taxonomy): domain Eukaryota; kingdom Metazoa; phylum Chordata; class Lepidosauria; order Squamata; family Gekkonidae; genus Gekko; species Gekko japonicus. Next base: position 7,870 of record NW_015172174.1, on the reverse strand, counting down.
TTTCTCAGAACCAGGGGTCATTTCCTGTCGGAGCGCACAGGAGCGGAGCTCCGGCAGTAAAGAGCCCAGGGAGCAGGCACATGCACCAAGCCCCACCCCCTGCTCCCAGCAGCCCTCAGTCACAGCAAGAAGCAGCCAGGTAAGCTGCAGAGCCCCCCCCCGACCCCCCAGTCCAAAACAGTCCAGTGGCACCTTTAAGACCAAGTTTTATTCAGGTACAAGCTCTCCCTCCTCTGTGAGGACAGATCTTCACTTCCCCCCCCCCCAATAGCTAGCAATCCAAAACAGTCCAGTGGAGCCTGAGCGGTGGGTGTTGCCTTCTGACACACTTCCAGTGATGTCAGGGGGGGTGGCATATGCAAATAAGTTATGCGAATGGGTTATGCGAATGAGCTCCTGCACCTCTTTTTCTACGAAATGACCCCTGCTTAGAACACTTTAAAAACATCACATTCCTTGTGTAACTTATAGTAGCAGCCTAAGCAGAGTTACGCCCTCGTAAATTCATTAAAGTTCATGGATTTAGAATTAAAGTTGCCAACCTCTGGGTGGGACCTGGGGATCTCCCAGAATCCCAACCGATCTCCAGATGACAGAGATCAGTTTCCCTGGACAAAAGGGCTGCTTTGGAGAGTGGACTCTGTAGCATTATATCTGGCTGAGGCCCATCCGCTCCCCAAACCTCACTCTCCGCAGACTCCACCCCCCCCAAATCTCCAGGTATTTCCCAATGCAAAATTGGCAACCCTAGGTGTGATTCTGCTTGGAGGGTGCTATTAACTTCTTTATTTTAAATAAATGGCAGTTTGTTTAATGATTATCTTTGGAAGATCATAAATAGAGTTGACTTTTCAGATTCACAACCAATCCTAGCCAGGGAGTGGAATGCTTCGGTAGGTTCTCAGGTCTCACCTGCTTGAAATGGCTCCTTGCAATCCTGGTCTGTCTGCAAGAGGCAGGGAAGCGAACGTAACTGCTATTTTCATTCCAGAGCCATCATTCCCATTAAATCACTCCAGTCAGTACAATTCAGAGCAGAGTGAAAGCTAAAGATGAGAGGTAGAAGAAAGTTAGCGTTGACGCAATTCCATTCCCATTGTTTCTTGATTTTTCTGAAGTATTAGATGCCTGAAATTGTATCCTGCCATATCGGAGAGAAAAGCTTTCACCTTGTCCTCCTGTCTGGGCCTAGCATGGTATGTCGTGCATATATAGCTGGGTAAAGGTAAAGGTAAAGGTTCCCTTGCTCGAAAGCCAGTCGAATCCGACTCTAGGGTTGCGGTGCTCATCTCCGTTTCAAAGCCGAAGAGCCAGCGCTGTCCGAAGACGTTTCCGTGGTCATGTGGCCAGCATGATTAAACACCAAGGTGCACGGAACGCTGTTACCTTCCCACCGAAGTGATACCTATTTATCTACTTGCAATTTCTTGCTTTCGAACTGCTAGGTTGGCAGGAGCTGGAACTAGAGATGGGAGCTCACTCCATCATGCGGCACCTGGGTCTCGAACTGCTGAACTACTGACCTTCCACAGCCTGCAGTTCAGCGTCTTAACCACTTGAGCCACCACAGCTCCATAGCTGGGTAGCTTGTGTTTTTTTGTGATAGTTGGGTAGCATTTCTTCTTTTTTCACAGCAGTTGGAAAATTGCACAGTGGTATGTCGGCTCTTAACATTTTTTTTTTTAAAAAAATCAAGATATTCCCCAGGGTTCATCAAAACAGCTTGTTGACACCCAAACATATAGACACTACAGAATGAGCCTGAATGTTTCCTCCCACTGAACAGGGAGTCTTCTGTTGGAGGAAAGGGTTTTTCCTCTGATGGCCGGAGGCTTCCTCCAATTAAAGATTCTTCTTAGCAGGAAGGAATTATTAGATCCAACTCGTGGGATGCATAGTTTGGAAAGCTGGTTTCACTGTATGAGGACACAGACCTTCTTTGGAATATCTAGCTCCTGTAAGACAGATGTGGAGAATTGTGTGCATCTTCTGGTCAGTTTTGTAATTTTAAAAGATGATCAACATGCAGGGGTCATTTCCTGCAGGAGACCACAGGAGCGGAGCTCCGGCAGTAAAGAGCCCAGGGCGAGGGCACATGCAACATGCTCCACCCCCTGCTCCCAGCAGCCCTCAGTCAGAACAAGAAGCAGCCAGGTAAGTTGCAGAGCTCCCCCTGGCCCCCTGGTCCAAAACAGTCCAGTGGCACCTTTAAGACTAAGTTTTATTCAGGTACAAGCTCTCCCTCCTCTGCCAGGACAGATCTGCACGTTACCTCCCCCCCATAGCTAGCAATCCAAAACAGTCCAGTGGAGCCTGAGCGGTGGGTGTTGCCATCTGACACACTTCCAGTGATGTCATGGGGTGTGGCAAATGCAAATAAGTTATGCTAATTATTTATGCTAATGAGCTCCTGCATCTCTTTTATTTAATTCACATTTAATTCATTTCTCCCCATCAGGGACCCAAAGTAGCTTACATCATTTGCCTTTCCTCCATTTTATCCTCACAAGAATCCTGTAAGGTAGGTTAATTTGAGGGAGTGTGACTGACACAAGGTCACCCAGCAAGCTCCCATGGCGCAAGTAGGGATTCGAACCTGGGTCTCCCAGATACTAGTCCAACACTCTTAATCACTACACCACACTTGATATTAAAGGTAAAGGTAAAGGTTCCCTTGCTCGAAAGCCAGTCGAGTCCAACTCTAGGGTTGCAGTGCTCATCTCCGTTTCAAAGCCGAAGATCCAGCGCTGTCCAAAGACGTGTCCGTGGTCATGTGGCCGGCATGACTAAACACCAAGGCACACAGAACGCTGTTACCTTCCCACTGAACTGGTACCTATTTGTCTACTTGCCATTTCTTCCTTTCGAACTGCTAGGTTGGCAGGAGCGGAACTAGAGACGGGAGCTCACTCTGTCATGCAGCACACTCGGGTCTCGAACTGCTGAACTACCGACCTTCCACAGCCTGCAGTTCAGCGTCTTAATCACTTGAGCCACCGCAGCTCTACACTTGATATTACAGCCTCAACATTTTCAAAAAGTCATCTTCCAATCCACCAGTATTGCATTATGGCTGTTAGTTTTAATTTAAAAAAAAGTATTCAAGAATATGAGGCTGATCTATGACAGGCCTATGTATTAAGAAAATGAGAAAAGAAACTTGATGTTTAAACATGTTCTGCTTCTAATGCTGGACTTTATCGAAGAACTGGCAGCAAAAGCTCTGCCAGCAGCATGGAATTTATCCAGGAAAACGTAAAAAGGTGTGAGAGAGAATGGTTGAAATTGCCCCGTGAATGATTTCCTGTCAATAGCTTTCACACAGAGAGATGTAGATATTGATCCATGCCTAGTGTTTCAGCCGCTGTTGTTTTAATAGCTTGAGGCAGGAGCTGGAATGGAGGAAGGTGCTATCGACAAGTCATTTGACTGGCACCAGACCCCCTCAGGGACCAGAAAGGAAAAAAGGGGTCGGCCATCTCAAATATAATGTTGTGGACTGCAGGACATTCTTTACCTCGGGTTAACTTTTGTCAGATCTGATGTAAGTTCCTCACTACCAGAAATCCTTGTCTCTAGTCATGGATGAATCCGCCTCACCTCAATACAGAACTAGATCAGCAATCATAAACGTTGCCGGAGAATACTTCGAATAGTATGAACTGACTAGTGATAGGTTGCTTCCTCACCAGAAGCCACAACAAACAAACAAAGGGAAGCATATAAAAGGTTTAGGAAAGTGTGGAGAGACAATCATAATGCCAAGGCAAATCGAGGTTGGGAAGCTTTCTGGAACTTGGACTGAGAAGCTCTGGGATTGTATGGCTTCTTTTCCCCCAAGACTCTGAAGTGTTCCTGGAACCTTAAAATTAACACTTCAAGGGGTTTGCTTAGCTTTCTCTGACCTATGCATTGTGTATGAGTGGACTGGCATCCTGTATTCCCTGCATGCATGTCTAATTAATGTGGTTTCGTCTTCCCTAATATGGTTAGAGATGGGAAAACCCAGGGTAAATCCCTGCTTTGACGTGCACTTTGGCAGACTCTACATCTCAGCTGAACTGCTACCTCCAAGTTCGTAGAAGACTAAAATTCCATCCTTAGCTTTTTGGAGGAAGCTCAACATTTAAAAAAACTAAGATCATGGCCTCCGGCCCCATCACTCCTTGGCTAATAGAAGGGGAAGTCATCGAAGTAGTGACAGACTTCACGTTCCTGGGATCCCAGATCACCGCAGACTGTGACAGCAGCCATGAAATTAAAAGACGCCTGCTCCTTGGGAGGAAAGCGATGGCGAACCTAAACAGCATGATAAAAAGTAGAGACATCACCCTGCCAACAAAAGTCCGCATGGTCAAAGCAATGGTATTCCCAGTAGTCATGTATGGCTGCGAGAGTTGGACTATAAGGAAGGCCGAGCGCCGAAGAATAGATTCTTTTGAACTATGGTGCTGGAGAAGACTCTTGAGAGTCCCTTGGACTGCAAGAAGATCAAATCAGTCAATCCTAAAAGAAATCAACCCTGACTGTTCCCTGGAAGGCCAGATAATGAAACTGAAGCTCAAGTACTTTGGCCACCCAATGAGAAGGGAGCACTCACTGGAGAAGACCCTGATGCTGGGAAAGATTGAAGGTCAAAGAAGACGGGGACGGCAAAGGATGAGATGGTCAGACAGTGTCAGAGATGCAACGAACATGAAATTGAGCAAACTTCAGGGGACGGCAGAAGACAGGAAGGCCTGGCATGATCTGGTCCATGGGGTCGCGAAGAGTCAGACTTGACTGTGCAACTGAACAACAAGAGATACATATTAAACAAATAAATAAGAACACTAATTCTCCATTGGCTTTATCTCCCAGTCTACGCAGTGATAATGGTTGTTCCTTTTATTTAACATCACAGTTAATGAAAATTAACTTATTGTTGTTTTATATACCATTCTTTCTCCACCACGACAAACGTCCATGATTCCAGTGTCTGACATTACGTTCTGCTGTTTCTTGAAGCCTCACTACATTCAGGTCTGCTCAGCAACTCCAAAGGATATGCTTGTCTAGTCAAGAGTAGCTTCAGGGTTTCATTCACATCTGTTGGACCTCCTAGTTACTTCACCTCTGGTTGTCCTTTTATAAAGAACTAAAAATGAATATGAGCAATGTATTTACAAATGTTCATAGCTTCTGTTCACTATTTTTGGCATTTTCACAGCAATGGGTCAAGGAGTGTCATCAGGGGTCATTTCGTAGACAAAGAGGTGCAGGAGCTCATTAGTGTAACTCATTAGCGTAACTTATTTGCATATGCCACACCCCGTGACGTCACCGGAAGTGTGTCAGAAGGCAACACCCACCGCTCAGGCGCCACTGGACTGTTTTGGATTGCTAGCTATTGAGGGGGGGATGTGCAGATCTGTCCTCGCAGAGGTGGGAGAGCTTGTACCTGAATAAAATTTGGTCTTAAAGGTGCCACTGGACTGTTTTGGGCAGGGGGGAGCTTTGCAACTTACCTGCTCCCTGGGCTCTTTACTGCCGGAGCTCCGCTCCTGTGTGCTCCTGCAGGAAATGACCCCTGCCTCCCACTATCACATGCATAGTTGGATTTTCTCTGATCAGTTGCCGATTATAAGTTTCCAAGCCTTCCACCAAGGCCAGCAGATCAAGAGGAAAAAAAAACATTGGTAGGTTATATAGCTTTCTTAGGGATATTGAAGATTGTTGAAGATTTTGTCCTTAAACCAATGCCAGAAAAGTGGCACCTATCCTAGTGCTGTGAGCTCAAACTGTTTCAGTTAAGAAGGAAAGGAAGGAGACGATACAGGTTGGCTTATCATTGTATCAGGAGCAAGAATGAGTAGAGAGCAAGGATTGCCAGCATCTCTGTTCCCAAGGGTTTCTTTATTCTACACATGATCCATGGGACAGAACTATCTGACCACCCCTCATTCTCCATTTAGAGAGGCACTTATCTGAGGTTTCTTTTTCAGAGGCCGTATAAAGTAAGAGGCACTTTGTGTTCATGTTTCTCTCATTTGTTTTAATTAGGAATCAAAGTCATTTTCAAAAGCTCAGGCACAGAAATGTAAATTAAGATGTAAAGCCTGTGCATTCACACTTGTTTCCCCCTGTTCAGCTTTCTTCGACCTATTTTCTTTGACCTGCATAATACAAGGAGACCTCACATCTTTCAGGAAGGCTTTGTTCTAATTGCCCTACATGCCAAGACTTCTAACGAGACTCAGGATTCTCTTGTGGGCGGAGCAAATCCGTAGTTAGCATCTCATGGAGTGCATGTAAAGTCGAACTGACATTGTTAGGGGTGCCAGCCTCCAGGGTGGACCTGGGGTTCCCCCAGAATGACAGCACATCTCCAAACTACAGAGATCAGTTCCCCTGGAGAAAATTGATGCCTTGGAGGGTGTACTCTATGGCATTGTACCCCACTGAGGTTCCTGTCCTCCCCAGGCTCCACCCCCAAATCTCCAGGAGTTTCCCAAACTGGATCTGGCAAGCTTACCCCACCCACCCCTACTGGTGGCCAGTGGGACCTTGCAACACTAGTTACTTCAGAGCAGGAACAGTGTATAAAAAGAACTCTCCAGAAAAATGTAATAAATGTTATTGGTAACTTTCTCTCAGTAGTAACTGTTCTCCGGTTGGTCATTAGTTTCCTGGCAATTTGGAACTCTTTTTCTTGAAAGGAAGCATCTCACGCTTGAAGTCAGTCCTCGTTTGTACATAATTGTGCCTAAATGTGTAATCTTGATGGTAATGTGTAATGCCTGCCAGATGACCACAATGGGCAACAGTCTGTCAGTAATCTCGCATGAGTTTAAAAAAAAAAAAATTGGTAGGGCAGATATTCTTTCAGAACTACCAGTCTCTCATCTGTAAAAAGGTAAAGGTAAAGGTTCCCTTGCTCGAAAGCCAGTTGAATCTGACTCTAGGGTTGCGGTGCTCATCTCCGTTTCAAAGCCGAAGAGCCAGCGCTGTCCGAAGACGTTTCCGTGGTCATGTGGCCGGCATGACTAAAAACCAAGGCGCACGGAACGCTGTTCCCTTCCCACTGAAGTGGTACCTATTTATCTACTTGCAAGTTCTTGCTTTCGAACTGCTAGGTTGGCAGGAGCTGGAACTAGAGATGGGAGCTCACTCCGTCATGCAGCACACTCGGGTCTCGAACTGCTGAACTACCGACCTTCCACAGCCTGCAGTTCAGCGTCTTAACCACTTGAGCCACCGCAGCTCCTCCTCTCATCTGTACAAGCCTCTAATTCCAGAGTTGCAAAGTTGGCAACAGGAACAGGTGTTCTAGTAGGCTGCCTTCAAGTAGAACTATGTCTACCCTCCTATTATCCAGACAGAGAGTTGAGAAATGTGGCTGTTTGTTCAAAAAACCACTACGGATGTTGTAGCTTTGTGGTGGGCAGGTTTGGCAGTGAACGGGCTGTGATCGATGGTGGCAACCACGCACTTGCCAAGCACCGCTGTGATTTGCCTCAGGCTGCTACTAAGTGACTACATGACTGAGCACAGGCTGCAATGGTCTGCCTCCTTCTTGGCCCTGTTGTCCTGGTCAACTGGGTGGTGGGAACACAAACCCTATCATGGTGAGGCACATGCTGTGAGCCACCACAGGGTAGCACAAAGCAGGAAAGCTCGCACTAAAGATGGGGGCAGGATGCCGAGCCGCTCGCAACACACTGGAAAGGTTGCTGGGGTCACAAGGGCAATTGAACCTAGATGGCCTTACAGGACTATAGGGAGTGGGGCACGGCTTTAGGAAGCCGCTCACTTCCAGCCCCCTCCTTAATGTGCTGTTGCAGGGAGTAACAGGTTACTTACAGGTGATGCTCTGTGTTCTTGGTGCTTG
>NW_015172173.1:49241-56657 GCF_001447785.1 Gekko japonicus | reverse complement strand
CTCCATCTTAGCTCGACCGGAAGCCCACATATCACAGCTCTTTTGAACCATCCCTCTCAACAATATTCCATCAGCTCCCATTGGTTGCTCTTAGGGAGAGGCAGAACCTTATCCATCTGTCACACTGAGGTTCAAGAAGTGGATCAGTCCTCCAGCTGATTTTGAATGATGTCTCTTTCCTCTTCCTTCCTGACAGCAAATGTGACCCTGGATCCAGACACGGCCCATCCCCACCTCGCCGTATCTGAGGATCAGAAAAGCGTGTGCCGGGGCACCAAATATCAAGATCTGCCTGACAATCCAGAACGATTTGACAGGCATTGCATGGTGCTAGGATGTGAGAGATTCTCTTTGGGCAGGCATCGCTGGGAAGTGACTGTAGGGAGTGAGGAAGGCTGGGCCATAGGGGTTGCCAGGACATCTGTGAACAGAAAGGGCAAGTTTACCGCTAGTCCTGAGGGAGGGATCTGGGCTCTGAGGACATGGAAAGGGGCGTACAAGGCATTCATCCCTTCTCTCGCCTCTCCTCTGCCTTTCAGTGGGGAGCTCAGGAGGATCCGAGTCTGTCTGGACTGTGCTGGGGGGCGGGTGGCCTTCTTTGATGCCGACACATTAGCCCCTCTCTATACATTCTCAGGAATCTCCTCCTCTGGAAAGACCCTCCAGCCCTTCTTTTGGGTGTATGAGAAAGGCTGCCTCACTGTGTCTCCTTAAGGCCACCAGCCTCACTCACAGGCCTTAGCTGGTGTTAAGCTCCAGACTGAGGTAATTCACCTACAAATAAAATTTGTTGATCAAAGATACCTCTCTAACCAGTCTGGAAAAGCCTCTGTGGGCTTCCAGTCACTCAGCAAAACGAACTGAAACGAAGTCTTCTTTTCCTGTCTTAACATTAAAAGTCATACATGGGTTCAACCTCTACAACTTTCAATCCTGGTTTCTGTTTCCTTTTCTTTTTTCCTACCTCACCATCTCTTCTTCCGCTAAGGAGATGCAGGCATTCTATTTGCCACTTCCTGTGCTTCCTTTAATTTACCTCAAAAATTCACAGATGAAGCTCCATGGAGCTTTCAGATGTCTCACAACTACCCCCAAGACAGCATTTGGCAGGGTTGTACATTGAATTGCAGAGAAATGAAGTCATATATGTGCATGAGCCGAGCCAGAGGTTCCTGTCTTGCCCTAGGTAATCTCTCCACTGCACCCCTCCCTGTGTTTATAGGCCCAGGAACATTCTCCTTAAGCACTGTAGTTGTTCTGCTGGAGGGGTGTTTTTTAAAAAACTGATTTTTAACTGGTGCTGTTAAGGGAGTATTCAGTGCCAGTTTGTACTGCAATAGGCAGGTACAAGTCACACACCCTTTCAAACTAGGCTTGCCAATTCCCCCCGGGGGAGGGAACCCCGACCCAGAGGCCTGTTCACTTCCGGGTGATGTGGATGTGGTGCGCTTCACACGCGTGCGCGCGCTCCGGGAGCAACCCGGGATTCCCCCACTACAGGACAAGATAATACTTGGCAACCCTATTTCAAACATACAGCCAGCACCCCCCCTTTATCTTTACATTACCCTTCCATATGTATTACAAATAGGGTTGCCTTCAACCTGCAGAAGAAATGTCATGCCCCTTTAATATTTATTTATTTACTTACTGACTTACTTCATTTATATGCCTCCTTTCTCCCCAGTGGGGACACACGGTGGCTTACGTCATTCTCCTTTCCTCCATTTTATCCTCACAACAGCCCTGTGAAACAGGTTAGGCAGAGAGTGTGTGACAAGCCCAAGATCACCCAGGAAGTTTCCATGGCAAGAGTGGGGATTCAAACTCAGGTCTCCTCAACACTAGTCTGACACTCTTCACCACTACACCACACTGGCTTAATGTGTGGAAATGGGCAAGTGAAGGTTTTCATGGCATAGAGGTCAATAACCTCACCAGGTGAATAGCATCCCATCAAGCCTCTATTGAAGGGGTAGATCCAGTTTGATGTAGTGGTTAGGAGCGTGGACTCTAATCTAGGAGAATCGGGTTTGATCCCCCACTCCTCCGCATGCAGCTGCTGGTGTGACCTTGGGTCAGTTACAAGTTCTCTCAGACCTGTCCTCTCACGAGCAGTTCTTGAAAGCGCTCTCTCAGCCCCACCTACCTCACAGGGTGTCTGTTGTGAGGAAGGGAAGGGAAAGGAGATTGTATGCCGCTCTGAGACTCCTTCGGGTAGTGAAGGGTGGGATATAAATCCAATTTCCTCCTCCTCCTCTCCAGGGAGTTGGCAATTCTGCAAACAGGTAGGTCCTCCAATAAAATTAAAATTACCTAAATCTTCCATTCCTAAAATGAAACCGTGACATTAAATGAAAGAGATCCACTGGAAGAGATAATAATGCAAGGAACATTTGAAGGCAGCAGGGAAAGTTTGAAAGAGGAAGACCCAAGATGAGATGGATGGACCCCAACCAGGTAACATCTATGGTTAGGGTGATCTGGGGGGGTCAAGAGCCCTAACTGGACCCTGGAGAACAGGTTAGTGTCCTCTAACCACCATTGCAGAGACCTAATTACCACCCTGGGAACCAAGAGTAGTGGTTAGGAGCATGGACTCTAATCTGGGAGAACCAGGTTTGATTCCCCGCTCCTCCACATGCACTGGTCTATGTTTTGTGCCCATAAAATCATATTAGATTTAACAGTCTTCTCATACATCATATCATTAAGCAAGAAAGTGTAAATTCTTTTTTATTCTTAATCTGAAGAAGTCAGAATTTTTTCCAACTCCATCAAGTTTTCATAAAATCCCAGACAAAGATCTTAACCAAGAATATGGACAAAAAACAAAAGATACAGTTACAGGAAAGTACGGGATTTCAAATACAAGATAAAATAAAATATCTAGGAATCATGATGACAAATAAATGCAGTAACTTGTATGAGAATAATTATAAAGAGCTATTAAAGATAATTAAGCAAGACTTAGAGAAATGGGAAAACTTACAAATTTCTCTAATGGGGCAAATCGCCTTAATTAAAATGAACTTTCTTCCTAGATGGATATTTTTATTTCAGACAATCCCAATTTTACAGAATCAAATTTTTAAAAAAGATTTGGACCAATTAGTCTCAAAATTCATTTGGCAAGGAAAGCAACCAAGAATAAGGCTTAAGGCCTTACAGGATACTAAGGAAAGAGGAGGATTCGGGCTACCAAATTGGACATTGTATTATAGAGCGGCAGCAGTAGCATGGGTAAAGGAGTGGATTATGTTAGGAGACAAGAGAGTACTGAAACTCAAAAGGCATGATCTTATGCTAGGATGGCACGCCTTCTTGTGATATGAAAAAGCATCTTCGCAGAAGTATTTCAAACAACACTGGCTACGAGCGTCACTTAAAAGTATGGAAAGCTATATATAAAAGGCACTATCTGAAAAACTTGAGATTGATTGCACCTTTAAAGGCATTTACATTACCAAACATTTATGCTGGAAAAGACTTAAGATATACTGGACACCAAGAATCAATTGAAAGTATTAGAAGATTTGCCATGGTGGCAAAAAGTTCAAATAGAATCCAGATAAGAGCTGTTCTTGAAAAAGAGCAGTTCCTGTCAAGAGCTCTCTCAGCCCCACCTACCTCACAGGGTGTCTGTTGTGGGGAGGGGTGTGGAGTCTGAACAAAAGTCCTGCGAGGCACACCCGGGTCATGAGTTCAGACTTCCCAGGTCAAAGTTTGAATTCCCACAGAGACACTCTCGCCGAGAGAATTGGCAAGCAGGACATATTCTTTGCTGAGTCTGCATGAGCCTGCACAATGAATTACTGAGAACACAGTCTTTGCAACATTCGGGGAAAAGATGAGCTATGAGAAAAGAACATTCTGTGAACTACACTGTACTTTTTAGCTTACAAAGTCTTTTGCTCTGATTGTAACGAACTTGACTGAGCCTTCTTGATTCTAATAAAATGCTGCTGTGAGAGAGCCTGTCAGCTCAGAGAGACAGTCTTGAGAGAGCTTTGGTACAGAGAGAAGGAAAGACAGAGCTGCTGCAGCTTCAAGAAATCTGTTGTGTGGTGTCGTGATTTGAACCCTGGTCAAAGTCTACAGAGGGGAAGGGAAAGGAGTTTGTAAGCTGCTCTGAGACACCTTTGGGTAGTGAAGGGCAGGGTATAAATCCAATCTCTCCTTCTACTACTGCTTCTTCCTCCTCCTTCCTCTTCCTCTTGGGGCTAAATGTTGCTTTAAAGACTAGCATTCCCCACTCCTTTCTACCTCATTTACTCCCCCTTCCCCACCCACAACTACTATGGAGTTAAACTCAGTAGTTGGAAGTCTGTGACTGAAACTGGAACCACTGGAGGGGTCGAAGCTGCCGCCGCTCAAACTAAAAGAGATGGGAAAGTGGGACCCGTCCACTGGCTCTCTCCACAGCACATCAACAGAGAACTTAAGATTGCCAACTTTGGGTTCGGAAAGACCTGGAGATTTGAGGGTGGAGCCTGGGAAAGTGATTGATTGATGTAGTCTGGAGATCAGTTGTAATTTCAGGAGAGCTCTAACCCCCCCCCCCGAAGTTTGGCAACTGTACCAGAACTATAAGACACATGAATTCTTCTGCCCCCATCTGCCGTGAGCCTTGCCTTGGTAGGGGAGGGCGGTTTAAAATCTAATAAAGAAATAATAAACTCTAGCGGTGATTGCTTCTGACTGACCCAGGTCCTGCTTGGGTTCTTAGTGGTCAGTAGCTGCACTGGGAGATGCTCCACTCTTCTATTGCAGTTATTCGTTATGTGGTAGTATCCACCACCTGACCTCCAGGATCACCAAAACATCAGGTAGAGGTAGCTGGGGCTTGCACCTCAGTAGCAATGTTGTAAGGGTTCTTTCTGGCTTTTCAAGAAGGTTGTCCATCATTGATTTACCTGGGCTGAAGGCAGGGTTGATGACAACCCCTGAAGCTGGAGAATTTCTGAGACCTGTGCTTGATTCTCAACATGGAAGAAAAAGGGAAAGTGGAATGGGCTTCGCCGCTGGAGACAGAGGACAGGTCACTCCCTGGGAACTGGAGGGGCAGCTTCCCTGATCTTACCTTCCCTGATCTTACCTTCCCTGATCTTACCTTCCCTGATCTTACCTTCTTACCTTAGCCACTACTCCACACAGAGGTACCTGCTGTTGAACAGTAGCAAGCAGCCTGGCTTGGGTGCATTATGCAGGTCAGGGGTAGCAAGTAGCCTGGTGTCTCCAAACTTGGGAGTTTACACTCAAAGTCTGATCATTAGTGTCCAGAGGGAGGGATTATCTCTCACATAAACCACCAAAGCCAAGAAAGTTCCAATTAATTAATCTTGATTTCCAGGTACCACCTGGAGCTTGGCAGCCCTAGGAATAAACTAATACGACAGAAAGTGATGAAAATTGGAATAGCACAGCAACTGCGCAAGATACAACTGGGAATGATAGAATACAGTGGAGCACTGGTGAAACAAAACAAGCTAACCCAGATTTCAAGCAGCTCATAGAAGAGCCACAATGGGCATCTACTACATAGGAAGCACCACCAAGCAGATTCAAAGGTTTCGCTAAGCCAAATGTCATGAATCAGGATCGTCGGGAATCCTGAGAGCTCCAGGCGTTCCAACCTGTAATACTAACATTCGTCTGATGTAACATTCCATGATAAAATTGTTATGCCAGAAGTCACAACTGGTAATTTATGTGAGAGTAGATATCTTATTCTCTCCATTACCCCACCCCACAAGTTCAGGAAAACTGCAGTGGTGGTTGGGAAGGAGTTTGCCTGCCAAAAAACCCTAAAACAGAGTTTGAACTCCAGGGGCTCAAGGCAGGTGACAATATATAAGGTTGTGCCCTAAAACTGTTGGGTATTGTAATGCTGCATGCAAGAGGATCTAGGAAGGAAAGGGTTAAGAGAATCTCTCCCCCCCCCAGCACACTTGGCAGCTGGCCCACTCTCTCACTGGCTAGGTTTTGAGCCTCTTTGGCCCTCGCTTGCCTTCTGTTTTATCTTGTATGGGACCCCTCTTTTTCTTTCTCTTACCTGGGCTTGGAGCTGTGGCAAGTTAACCTTTTTGAAGTTAATCTGTTCACAATAAGTTAAATGTGCCTACATGAATATGTCATGCAAGATGTACTTCTATTTTTGTAAGTAAAATTTCTTTCTCTTGTTACCATTGGAGTGAGATCATCTTTGTAATTTGTTTGAACAGCATTTTCCCCTAAACCGGGAAATGTGGAGGATTAGGGATACGGTGCAGAGTTTTTGTGCTTCAAAGACAGATGATGTTTCTTTCTATATTCAACCCAGTAAAAACTACTGCAGAGAAGCCCGCAAGCAAGGCCTGCAGACAACAACATTCCCACTTGGATCGTTCCCCAGGATCTGGTCGTCGGAGGCAATTCAGCATCTTAATCTAGAGGCCCCATTTGGCCATCGTGGCTAATAGTCATTTGCAAGTGGGGGACCTGCAGCCACTTGCAGGCAATGTTCCCTCTAAGCTGTGGAGTCTCGTGAGCACAAATTCTACCCTGTGAGCTACTGGCATTAAAGTTGTGAGTGAGCGATTTGGCTGCTGCATAAATTAGTTTGCTCTGGAGCCATCCTTCCTGAGCTAAGACCAAAATGTGTGAGCTGGAGGCTAAAAAACTGTGAGCTAGCTCACTCTAACTCAGCTTAGAGGGAACACTGCTTGCAGGGATCACCTCATTTTCTCCTTCCACACCATTTCTTCTTTCCTTGTCCACTTTATCCTCCTAACAGCCCTGTGAGTGAGGTAGGTTAGGCTGAGAGTGTCTGGCCCAAGGTGACCAAATGAGCATCCACAACAGAGTGGGAATTTGAGCCTGGTCTCCCAGATCCTAGTCTGAAACTCTTAGCCACTACTCCACACAGAGGTACCTGCTGTTGAACAGTAGCAAGCAGCCTGGCTTGGGTGCATCATGCAGGTCAGGGGTAGCAAGTAGCCTGGTGTCTCCTGCCAGGCCCAGCCCAACAATTCCTCCCCCAAAGGCAGACACAGCTCTAGAAAGGGCTTTGCCCCTTCCACCTTTTACTGACAGAAATAGCAGCTTGAACCCTAGCAATTCTGTTGCAGGGAAGATGCTCTGTATATGTTTGGTGTAGTGGTTTGGTGTAGTGGTTCCACAGTTTGGTGTAGTGGTCAGGGGTCATTTCCTGCAGGAGTGCACAGGAGCGGAGCTTGGGCAGTAAAGAGCCCAGGGGGCGGGCACATGCAACAAGCCCCACCCCCTGCTCCCAGCAGTCCTCAGTCAGAGCAAGAAGCAGCCAGGTAAGCTGCAGAGTTCCCCCCCGGCCCCCTGGTCCAAAACAGTCTAGTGGCACCTTTAAGACCAAGTTTTATTCAGGTACAAGCTCTCCCTCCTCTGTGAGGACAGATCTGC
>NW_015172173.1:41437-49153 GCF_001447785.1 Gekko japonicus | reverse complement strand
TTGTAAGCCGCTCTGAGACACCTTTGGGTTGTGAAGGGCGGGATATAAATCCAATCTCGTCTTCTTCTTCTTCTATGTTCAGAGGTGCTCTTGATTCTTTATTCCTCAGTATGCCTCAGGGCACATAAAGAAACATCTACAGAGGCTTCAAGTCCAGCAATTCTTCAGCTGTAGACTTTTTGAGACACACGGGCGGGGCTAACAGGAACTTGGGTGTTAGAAGATTCAGTGTCTCCCACATGGGATCCACTGCCACAGGAGGTGGTGGCGGCTACATGCATGGACGGCTTCAAGAGGGAATTAGATAAGCATATGGAGCCAGAGGTCCATCAGTGGCTATTAGCCACAAGGTATAGATAGGGACTCTCAGGCTGGGGCAAGTGATGCTCTGTCTTCTTGGTGCTTGGGGGGGGGGCAGCAGTGGGAGGGCTTCTAATGTCCTGGCCCCACTGCTGGACCTCCTGAGGGCACCTGGTATTTTTGGCCACTGTGTGACAGTGTTGGACTGGATGGGCCATTGGCCTGATCCAACATTGGCTTCTCTTATGTTCTCCAGGAGGAGACCAGGAATTGCATCTGCTGTGCTCAGTTGTGTCTGCCCTGCCTTTTCCTGCCATGTATACTGGGGGCATTTTTTACACAGAGCAGAAACTGCCTGAAAGTCCCTTAGGGCTCCCAGCCCCGGGTTGGGAAATACCTGGAGATTTTGGAGGTAGAGCCTGAGGAGAGCTGGGTTTGGGGAGGGGAGGGACTTCAGTGGGGTACAATGCCATAGAGTCCATTTTCCAAAGCAAATATTTTCTCCAGGGGAACTGATCTCTGTCAACCGGAGATCAGTTGTACTCCCAGGAGTTCTCCAGCCACCACCTGGAGGGTGGCAACCCTGAAGTCCCATTGACTATAGAGTCTGTCAGGAACGCTTTAAAAAAAAAAACCCCTCTGTGCGACAAAGGGAAAGTGCATGGGAAAGGGCAGATGATGATAACACAGAAAACTCCCGTGTGGATGCGGAGTTGCCAACACAGAATGCCTCTGGATTTTTATTTGTTTTGATCTCTTCTGTAAGACGTCTATCCCGCCTTTCTCTGCCTTCGTTAGGGTCGCCACTCGTTTAACAGTCTCGCAAAGGGGCAGGGCAAATTTGTCTCCAGGGGGTTGGCAACCTTCCCTAGCAATGCACTTTCACCGCACTGACTTTGCGGCAGGCATAAAGCCCCAGCTCCTCCCGAAGAGAAGGCAAAGCCCGTTTCGCAGCCATGCCAGTGTAGTGTGGAGGCGGGCAGGGCAGGGCAGGGCGCACCGCGGGCATTGCCCGTTATGCCACGCCTTCTTGGCTCTCTAGAAAGCCGCGCGGGGTTTAGACGACAGGAGCGCAAGGGCCCCTTGCTTGTTCTCCCTGCAAAGTCTCTGGCCAAACAGATCCAGGGTCACCCAATTTTGAAAAGCAGTAAATAAATAAATTGGGGGGGGGGCATATTTCCGGACTGGCTACTTCAAACAATTGATTGGCATGACACAGATCCGATTCAAACAATTGATTGGCATGATGACACAAATCTGATTTTTAAAATACCTCTACTGTTGAAGCTGAAGCTTGCCTCCATTGGGGGGCTATAAGGCAAAACAGGCTCACTTTCAGCAAGAGGATATGTTCATCAGGTTTTTTTAAAAGAAGCCCCAAAGAGGACGGACACCAAAAATAGAGGGCATTTCCTCTTTCATCTGGCAACCCTAATTTCCCAAGAAGAACCAGGGCGGCACCCCCGTTGAAAAGGGGAGGCGGGTCCACCCCGGGTGTGGCCAGGCCCCCTCCTCCTCCTCTCCCCGTAGCGTCGTCGCTTTGTCTGTTAGGTGCGATTCAGTGCAGGGAGAGAGGATTAAAGGGAGAGGATGCGGATTCCTAGAGAGGCAGGGGGGGGGGGGATTGTGAAGTCCCTTCCAGTCCCCGCGCCCCCCCCCCCCCTCTGCCGCGCGTCCCGGTCCTCTGCGCCCATAGCATCAGCTCCTGCTCCCTCCCGGGCAGTTCCTGTGAGTTGGATGCATTTGGGTGGACTCTCGGGGGCTGGGAAAACTTGAGAGGGTGGGGCAGGGTGGGGGAGCGCAGGCAAGGAATGGAGAGGCAGCGTGGGGCATCCCATGTCCAGATGTTGCCGTGGTGCTCATCATGCTCGCTGTGGTCTTCGGGTGTGTGTGTGTGTGTGTCTGTGCTGATGTTGTCTGGAAGGGTGTTTGAGGGACGGCGAAGAGAACGTGGATGGACAGCTTGTGGAAGGCAGATGTGCTTAGGGGGACAGGCCACTGGCAAGATCACTTAGGGGTTAAAGTGGCTAAAGACTAGGAGGCGGAGGGTAGGAAAAAATGCTCAGTTTTACAATGGAGGTAGTGGGACCCTTGAGGAGCCGGCATTAAAACCAGTGCTTCTGAAAGGAAGTTCAAGTGGTCCCCAGTTCCTTATTCACACTTCCCTCGTTAATCCAGCCACAGATATTGAGGATGCTGGGAAAGATTTACATCCCAAAATGAGCCTTGGGCCTCCACAAATCATACACACACATTCATGGAACTCTGCCCTATGAAGGGGCCTATGCTGTTATCTGGTTCAAAGCCTAGTTTTTGTGCTAACTGCTCCAAAGTGGGGTGAGTCACAAATAAGGAGCTAGGAAATGGAAATAAGGGACTGGGAACTAACATCAGCCTTGTTCTAGTGAATTTCTGATCTCCTTGCAGTCCAAGGGACTCTCAAGAGTCCTCAAGACCCTTGAGGAGCCGGCATTAAAACCGGTGCTACTGAAAGGAAGTTCAAGTGGTCCCCAGTTCCTTATTCACACTTCCTTCGTTAATCCAGCCACAGATATTGAGGATGCTGGGAAAGATCTACATCCCAAAATGAGCCTTGGGCCTCCACAAATCACACACACACACATTCAGGGAACTCTGCTCTAGGAAGGGGCCTATGCTGTTCCCTGGTTCAAAGCCTAGTTTTTGTGCTAATTGCTCCAAAGTGGGGTGAGTTACAAATAAGGAGCTAGGAAATGGAAATAAGGGACTGGGAACTAACATCAGCCTTGTTCTAGTGAATTTCTTCATGGATGGACTGGAGAGTGGAGGAAGGGTGAGTCAGGAGGAGTTTCGCAGATGACCCCCAAACCATTCAGAAGGGTGAAGACCAGAGCAAACGACAAAGAGCTCAAGATGAAAATAGATATTCATGTAAATTGATAACATGCTCAGATGAAAATTCCTAGATTCACTTGGATCCCTTGTAAACATTTCCTATCCTATTTGTGACTAAGAGTTTACAAACTGGCATGCAAATCTCCAGTGGTATGATTTATATAAAAAACAGTAGAACATCACCTTAATAACAATCAGATCTTTCAACATTGCACTGAAATATGGTAATTCATTAAAGGGTGGGTGACAAAAATTCAAAATGGACAGTGAAGTTGGGTAAAGAGGAACTCACCCTTTAATATGTTACCATCTTGACCTGGTACGGTCAAAGGTGGAGAGCCAGGGGAATAGATGTGGGGGGGGGAGGATTTCTGGTGCCACAGCAGAGAAGGCTCTGCCTCTTACTTTAGAAAGTGGGGTTGTAAAGAGTGGGGTCTACAAGGATGATCTCAGCTGAGAGGCGGGTTGCTATGGCCACAGGCAGTCCTTTCAGTATCCTGGTTCTGGACCAAAAAGGGGTTCTAAATGTTCAGCACGTTGAACTGGGCCCAGAAACAGATCAGCTACTATTGGAGTTTAGGATGAACTCACTGAAGCTTCTGAACTGTCTTCAAAGGCAGCTCCACATAGAGAACATTGCAGTAGTCCAGACAACTGATTGACATAAGTGATGGGCCCCGAGGTGATACTGGTGACTGACCGAGAAAGGGATCTTGAGGACGGGTAGATAATTCAATGAAAACAATGCGGAGCAGCTGTGAAAGAAGACAAATTCGGTTCTGGGGACTGTTAGGAAAAACAGAACATCTTCTATCATCATAAATTTCTTTACAAAAATATTAGTGCGCCTGTATTTCAAATACAGGGTATGCTTCTTGTTGGCCCATTTCAGAAAGGAAGTCATAGCAGAGCTGAAAAGAGCTCCCCTCGCCCCAAGGATCAACAAGTCATTGTGCCTTCTCTAAGAACAGCACACGGGGCTTTGTAGTTGAGAACAGAGCAGAGAAAGGTAGGATGCGATAGAGATGTATACAGTTATGTGTGGAAGAAGTGTGTGTGGGGGGGAACCTTCCTCTCCCAGAATACCAAAAGTCCATCATGCAGCGCAGTTGACATGCAGTAGATAAAGGCCTGATGAGAAAAAAAGAGCATCCCAACACTAAAAATAAATATTTTTCTGGAGTTCGTTTCCTGAGAATGGGGCAGGGGCCGCTGGCTTAGATGCTTTTTAAAAGGGGCAGATGAACTGGCGGGAGAAGGAGTTGTGATGGTGAAAAGGAGCCTCTGTGCTCCTCTGTCTGGGGAGGGTCACAGTATGCTCACAAAGGACCTTGTTGTCTTTTCAGGACTGGGCGGCCCCACCCCGTTTGCTAGTCCTGGCCTTGACAGAAGAACTTGCAGCACAGCGAGGAGCTCCATCAGCCTGGCCAGAAGTTGACTTGATAAGATGGAAGGGCAGGAATTGTCTGTCCCTGGATCAGGAGAAGGACCGCCTACTCTGCAGGCTGTGAGGAGTGAGGCATTCTGGGAAAGACCCACACTCAAGATCCCAAGTGACGACACATCCGGCTCAGATCCAGCGCTCCAGCGCTTCAGGCACTTTTGCTATGCGGAGGCCAAGACCCCCCGAGAGGTTTGCAGCCGACTCCACAGTCTTTGCCGTCGGTGGCTGAAGCCGGAGAGGCACAGCAAGCAGCAGATGCTTGACCTTGTCATCCTGGAGCAGTTCCTGAGCGTCCTGCCCCTGGAGATGGAGAGCTGGGTGAGGGAATGCAGGCCAGAGACCACTTCCCAGGCGGTGGCCCTGGCAGAAGGGTTCCTCCTGAGCCAGGCGGGCGCCAAGGAACAGGCAGGGCAGGTGAGTGTGTGTTTCATCCGGGAAAGAGACTATCCTAAACATCCGCCCTTTCAAGTGCCCAACTTTCTCTGGTCATCAGCCAGACGTGTCCTCTTCTGATTCCCCCACCCCCATCCCAGCTGTGGACGACACTCTCCTTTTTCTCATCCTTCTCCTTGTGTGCCTTTTCAGGAGCCGGCAGAAGGAGCTGCTGACTTACACGAGGCTTGGAAGGATCCATCAGAGCCTGGGGGGGTGTCTCCCTTTGGGACGATTCCAATGGAGGGTGATGGAGGTGCCTCCCTGCTGGGTAAGGACTAAGGGGGTCCTGTTTTTTCTCTGGAGTAAGGCTGTGCAGCTTGCAGGTGGCAGTGATGGTCTATGTAGCTCTCCTTGCCATTGGTCAATGTAGCTCTCCTTGCCATTGGTCTATGTAGCTCTCCTTGCCATTGGTCAATGTAGAGGTGCTGGAAATCAGTCATCTACATCTCAGTTTCCCTCACGCTTTCCTTGTCTCAGACCTCTGAGGCAGCTATTTCCTACCTGGCCATCTACACTCGCAGAAGGCAACAATAGCAGGAATCAGACAAATCTCCAAGGGGAATTCCACAGTTTTCGTGCCCTTTCTCAGGTTGCCACCCATCTAGCCTGAGATGCTCCCATAGCAAGACTCCTGAAGATGACCCTATGGGGAGTAGATGATTCTTAAGGTATACAGTTCCCAAGCCATTTAGAGCTTTAAATGCCAGCACCTTTGAGTATCCCCAGAAACAAATTGCAAGCCAGTACAGATCAACCAAGACTTATAGTGATACAGCACATAAAATCCATTCCAGTGAACATTATCACTACAGCCATACCTTAAGGACACTCTTCAAGAGTGCTGTGTGGTAATCAAATAACTGTTTGTTGCACTGTTACAAGGAGAAAGGCTCAGCATTTCCCCATGTAACTCAGTAATGAAAAGGGTTAGAGACTTAGTTTTTAAAGGAATGGAAGCTGGGAATCAGTAGAGTGTAGCAATATTTCCTTCTACTGTTACAGACAAAACAGGGAAACAAGAAATAGAGGACAACTTCATGGGGATGCTCCGAAAAACGGTGTTGCCTCACAGCCGCTATGACAGAGCAAAGGAGGTGTAGAGATTCCAAGCATCTTTTGCAGGGGTGGAGTGGGAAGAGAAAATATATATATATATTCAGCCTTTTTGTATGGAGAGTCCCCTCATTCATCAGTCCTCCAGGGTTCTCTCCTCAGAATTATGGTCACCAAAAAAGCTAGTGTCCCCACTGCTTGATGCATTGAGTAGTTTTCCACATGGAGAAGGGCTTTCAGGGGTGGCTCCAGAATCATCCCTGCCCCCGGAGCTTCAGGTAATTTTCTCCCTCATAGTTCTCTCTCTGTGAAACTCGTTCTGTTCTTTAAACCAAATGAGAGACTGATCTTCTGTTAGCAAATGTGGAGGTTTCTGTTCTGGTAGTTTTTATGCCTTCTGATTGTGATCCTTTACAGATGGTATCATATTAACTGTTGATTTAGCATCACTGTTTTCCTGGTTTTATCTGTTTGTGTTTATTTCTCCTTTTAGTCTAGAAATAAAGATGTAGAGGTGCTTCTGAACGTTTGAAAAGACTGCAAGAATAAAAACCAATACTTTTAGAATAAATCACTTGCAGAAATGTTTTAGCGGAGAGGGGGAGGATCCGTTTCGCCACAGACCCCAATGTCCGTGGAAGTATAACTGGGAAAACCTGAGAGGTCTCCTCTGAAGGTGAGAAACAGTCCCTGTAGTTCCGCCAGGCAATCTGCAGCAGCACAGATATCTTCCAGTATTTCCAACCTCTCTTCTCTCCCTCACAGGTAGGGGAAGGACACTGCCTGCTAGTTCCGGGCCTCCCCCTCTTTGTGGTAGAGTGGAAGCATCGTCTGTGCAACCAGATGAGGTAGGGAAGGGACTTTTCAGGAGAAAGTCTGGGATTCCGCACACACACACACACACACACTGTGCACCTATCTCTTGTACAACTCTCTGCAGCTGAGTCTTTCCCTTTGCTTGGTGTGAGAGTCAGTTTGGTGTGAGAGTCAGTTTGGTGTGAGAGCCAGCTTGGTGTAGTGGTTAAGTGCGTGGACTCTAATCTGCGAGAATCGGGTTTGATTCCCCACTCCTCCACTTTCAGCTTGGGTAAGCCACAGTCCTGTCAGATCTGTTCTTGAAAAAGAGCAGTTTCTGTCAGAGCTCTCTCAGCCCCACCCACCTTCACAGGGAGTCTGTTGTGGGGAGGGGAAGGGAAAGGAGTTTGCAAGCCACTCTGAGACTCCAAGTGAAGAGCAGGGTATAAATCCAATCTCCTCTTCTTCCTCTTCCTCTTCTTCTTCTGTCTGACCTTCTTCCCGGGAAGGCTGTGAACACCACTGAAAAAGCTTTGGCTCTCATGGAAGGAACCTCTTAACTGCCCCGGCTTCCTTCTCTAATTAGATTTATATTCAGTGTGTATGAGTAGAAACCATTTTCTTCTTTTTTCAGGGTGTGGTGACTTTTGAGGATGTGGCTGTGTACTTCTCCGAGGAGGAGTCGGCTCTGCTGGATTTGGACCAAAAGAGACTGCACTGGGAAGTCATGGCAGAGAACTGCAGGAACCTGGCCTCTCTCGGTACGTCTCCCTCCTTGCTTTTTTCTCTGACAGTGTGGAAGGCTGCAATTCCTG
>NW_015172173.1:40999-41329 GCF_001447785.1 Gekko japonicus | reverse complement strand
TTCCTGCTGTTGTTGGTGTGCTGCAGGGATGTCACTGAGAGATGGACCGCACTCATGTTCCTTGGGCCTTCCTTGTTCCCCTGTAAAAGTTGGAGCCGAGCCACAAACGGCGGCATAACTAAAACTCGGGTGATAAGAATGAGACATTCATAAACTCATTACGCACACTGAAGTATAGTTCTTAGTCTTGGTCCCATTTCCAGGTGGGAAGTGGAGATTCTATGTGAGTATAGGATTAACCTGCAAGGTATTTCTGCCTCTCTAAAGCTGTACCCAAATATCTGTACTTTCCACACTTTATCTGTAGATGTTATGGCAAACAACACTCCT
>NW_015172173.1:37310-40916 GCF_001447785.1 Gekko japonicus | reverse complement strand
GGGAGGCAGAGGCAGGCTATCAAGCCACTTCTCTGAACATCCTCCATGCCCCAGTAGAAGTTGCCACAGGTCACCATGACTTCCAGGCATAGAGGAACACACACACACACACACAAAGGCAAAAATACCAAAAAAGAAAAAATGGAAAAAAAGAAAAATGGGGCTGGGGGTTAGAACAGGAGATGCCAAATGGTCCCTAAAAGAAGTCATGTTGCTAGTTAAAAGTACAGACCAAAAAAGGAGTCCCACAAAAGCGGGGGAGGGGGGAGATTTGCTTACTCTCTGGAGAGATCAGAAAACACTTTTAATAATACCGGACTCCTCAGCCAGCTCAGCATTCAGGGCTCAAACAGAGGCTTACTAGGTTACTAGGAGGAAAGGAGTTTTGTGAAAAATCACACCAATATTACAATTGGTTTGGTTGGTGATAGAACACTGAATTTCTCACTCATTTGGTTTTTCTCATTCCAACAGAGAGGGAGAGCAAGAGAGAGGGGAAACAGTCTAAAGGGAAAACTAGAGGGGAAAAGAAATCCATTCCTTCTGAAGGTTCCGATATCCATGGAATCCCAAAAGAAAGTCACACAGGAAAGAAGGAGAATAAATTCCACATCTATGAAAACATCTCAGTAGTAGAATCAAGCATTCGTGTTCATCAAATGATAAGAAAGGAGGATGAACTGACCAACAAGCACTTTTTACACAGACGATTGGACACAGATGAAAAGCCACACAAATGCTCAGAGTGCGGAAAGAGCTTTGCTAGCAAATCGAGCCTCGTTTGCCATCAGAAAATCCACACAGGGGAGAAACCATATCAGTGCTCCGAATGTGGAAAGAGCTTCAGTAAGAGGTCAGCCCTTGTTTCACATGAAAGAATCCATACAGGGGAGAAGCCATATCAGTGTTCCGTATGTGGAAAGAGGTTCAATGACAGATCAGGCCTTGTTTCCCATCAAAGAATCCATACAGGGGAGAAACCATATCAATGTCCAGAGTGTGGAAAGTGCTTCAGACATAGCACAAGCCTTGCTGCCCATCAAAGAATTCACACTGGGGAGAAACCATATCAATGCTCAGAGTGTGGAAAGAGCTTTGGTAGGAGCTCAAACCTGGTTTCACATGAAAGAATCCATACAGGGAAGAAACTGTATCAATGTTCCGAATGTGGAAAGAGCTTCGGTGACAGATCAGGCCTTGTTTCGCATCAAAGAATTCATACAGGGGAGAAACCATATCAATGCTCAGAGTGTGGAAAGTGCTTCAGACATAGCAGAAGTCTTACTTCCCATCGAAGAATCCACACTGGGGAGAAACCATATCAGTGCTCTAAATGTGGAAAGAAGTTCAGTGACAGATCAACCCTTGTTAGACACCAAAGAATCTGTACAGAGGAGAAACCATATCAATGTTCTGAATGCGGAAAAAGCTTCCGTGACAGCTTAAATCTTGCTTGGCATCAGAGAAACCATATCAATGCTTGCAATGTGGAAAGAGTTTCAGCCAGAGCTCAGGCCTTACTGCCTGTGGCGGAACGGGCCTGCTCCGGCCTGCAAACCCTGTTCCACCCTGCTCTCCAAAGTTTTCCCGACACTTGGAGAGGCTTTTCTTTCTCTCTCGGGTAGCCCACCATTCTTCAGAATATGGAAGGAGCTTCAGTGGGATGGAGCACTTCCCTTCAAAAATCCACACCAGCACAAACCCTGGAAGAGAACTTCCCAAGTCGACAGCTGAACTGTAAATGCCTCCTTGAAGGAAAGGGAATGTTCTTGCAGCACTAATGGAAGTGGTGTTGTGCCAGCTTTCAGCCCGTGATGACTGTGATGTTAAGGGCAATATCTGGCTGTCTATACTTTGGAGTTGCGGTGGCTCAAGTGGTTAAGACGCTGAACTGCAGGCTGTGGAAGGTCGGTAGTTCAGCAGTTTGAGACCCGAGTGTGCCGCATGACGGAGTGAGCTCCCGTCTCTAGTTCCAGCTCCTGCCAACCTAGCAGTTCGAAAGCAAGAAATTGCAAGTAGATAAATAGGTACCACTTCGGTGGGAAGGTAACAGCGTTCCGTGTGCCTTGGTGTTTAGTCATGCTGGCCACATGACCATGGAAACGTCTTCGGACAGCGCTGGCTCTTTGGCTTTGAAACGGAGATGAGCACCGCAACCCTAGAGTCGAATTCGACTGGCTTTCGAGCAAGGGAACCTTTATTTTTACCTTATACTTTGGAAGGTGACTACGGCTTCTCTCCACTTCAGGATTTCATAAACATTACAGACGATTTCAAGCTTCTTCAAAGAGACTTCCAATCTGGTTTCAATCTGGCCTCCCCAGTTCAGGATTTCATAGACATTACAGACAATTTCAAGCCTTCTCAAAATGATTTCCTACCTGGCCCGGATTCTTGATTGTAATGAGATTGACTAGGGTCAACAGATACCCTGGACATCTTAGTGACTGGTATCTCTCTTATGCTGCTTAGCCATGTCAGGATTATGTAGTGCAATTCAGGGGCTGTTACACTTTTTGTTGGAGCTGCGGTGGCTCAAGTGGTTAAGACGCTGAACTGCAGGCTGTGGAAGGTCAGTAGTTCAGCAATTCGAGACCCAAGTGTGCCGCATGAGGGAGTGAGCTCCCGTCTCTAGTTCCAGCTCCTGCCAACCTAGCAGTTCGATAGCAAGAAATTGCAAGTAGATAAATAGGTACCACTTTGGTGGGAAGGTAACAGCGTTCCGTGTGCCTTGGTGTTTAGTCATGCCGGCCACATGACCACGGAAATGTCTTCGGACAGCGCTGGTTCTTCGGCTTGGAAATGGAGATGAGCACCGCAACCGTAGAGTCGGACTCGACTGGCTTTCGAGCAAGGGAACCTTTACCTTTTTTACACTTTTTGTTAGAGGATTGGAACCTGCCAGTGGTGCTAGAAGATGGCTGCTCTGCTCTTGGCCTTTTGGATTTCGTCTTGTCTCTTATGCTGCATAACATGTCCATGGAATCATTGTATGTAGTTGTCTGGGACATGTGAGTACAGTGTCATCAGTCTGTGGGTGGCACGTTATCTCTCCCTTTGAGCTAGTCTTAGGAGGCTTTGGGGGTTTTTCATTGCTATAATCTTGTCACGTGGCAATTTGGTAATAAAAGAGTACAGTGTTTTTAATGCCTGATCTTCTGATATGCTGGTAGTCTTATTGTATCGGGGTGAGACTCTTTTAGTCCAAATCATGGGGCCGGGCTAGAGAGTCTGGAAATCATTCCACAGTCAGCTCTAGCACTGATTGCTTCTGACTGACCCAAGTCATGTTTGGGTTCTTAGTGGTAAGTAGCTGCACTGGGAGAAGCTCCACTCTTCTGTTGTTATTATTTATTATGTGATAGTATCCACCAGCTGACCTCCAGGGTCACCAGAACATCAGGTTAGAGTTAGCTGGGGCTTGTATGCTGTATGATTCTGGCTTTTCAGGAAGGTTGTCCATCACTGATTTACCTGGGCTGAAGGGATGGTGGAAGACAACCCCTGCAGTTCAAGAAGGGGACACTAAACAATCGGACGGAAGAGTCCAGGGGCAACTTTTAAGACCAACAAAGTTTTATTCTGGGTATAAGCTTTCATGTGCAT
>NW_015172173.1:15275-36906 GCF_001447785.1 Gekko japonicus | reverse complement strand
CTTAGAGGTGCCACTGGACTCAAACTTCAGGTCTCAGAGCTGCATTCTAGAATAATAGTAATAAGAATTCTCCTGTGGTTTGGAGTTTCCATACCCCTTTCATTCCCCCCAGAGATGTAAATTTTTTGGAAATTTTGAAGCTCGGAAAAAAATGGAAATTTTCAGAAAAATGGGAAAATATGCCACATTAGCATTTCTTTTGTCTTTTCCAGATTGAAAGTCATTCCGTTACTTTAGGAACATAAAATATGACTATCGATATTTTTACTTGGCATGAAATTATCACAACTAGCATATTAAAAATATCGTGTATCCAAACAATTATGCCTTTAAAGGGTATTTGGAAACCTTTGTACATGGATAAAACATGGATACCTGGATAAAACACAAACCCATTAGAAGTAAGCTTTGATGGAAGTTCTGGGGGCACAAAGCGCTTCTTTACAATCTTTGCCAGTGAACATAACAAACTGCAATGTGTTCATCTGTATAAAACAAAGTTCAAGTCCAGTGGCACCTTTAAGACCAACTAAGTTTAATTCTGGGTATATCCTTTCATGTGCATACTTATGTATGGACTGGTAACTTCCATTTCAATGTATCTAAAGAAGTGTGCATGCACATGAAAGCTAATACCTTGAATAAAACTTTGGCTGCGGTCACACACCTGAAATAATCCAATTTCAATCCACTTTCAGTGCACTTTCAAACTGGGTTTTTACTGTAGAGTGAACTGGCAAAATCCAGATGGAAAGTGCGTTGAAAGTGGATTATTTCGTGTGTGTGACTGCAGCCTTTGTTGGTCTTAAAGGTGCCACTGGAGATCCATTTCCATTTCCGTCTTCTGCCTGCCTCAACTCAGGTCCTAGACTGGCTTTTGGCATGGGTCCTTTTCAAAGTTCTTTTAATCACACGTCGGGCTACTATAACCTTCCTGCAGAACGCAACCTTGAGTTATCTGGACTATAATTGTCCCAGGAGGCAACCTGTTGCAATCCTGGTTTTAGATGAGATGATAGTGACACCAGCCCTGACCTACTACCCCCCTCCTCAACTTCCAGCCTATCCTACTCAGCCACTTCCTCCTTCACTTTACCCTGCTGGGGCCTTATATCCCCCTTCCCATGGCCACTCCCAATCCCTGCCTCCATTCACTGACTCTTGAGGAGACCCTTTCTCCCAAGAAGACCTCTCCAGCAGAGGAGACCTTTCCTCCACAGGGACCTAGTGCTGGCGGTAAGTCCCCCTGCCAGTTCTTCGAGTACCCCGCAGTCCCACCTTACCCTGCCTTACATCCCTATCAGTGCCTCCCTTAGGACTATACCCCAGCTCTCCCCCTTCTTCCCAGGGGTTAGGGTGCTCCCAGGCTTGTGCCAGACCCACACATGAAACTGCCTTATACTGAAACAGACCTTTGGTCCATCAAGGCCAGTATGGTCTACACAGGCTGCTGCCACACGGGACGGCTGAAATCAGAGCCGCACCGAACTTAAGACGCCGCGGCGGGATCCCCTCAGCCGCGGCGCATCGCTCCCCGGCACGATCAGATGCCGGGGAGCAAGAGTCCAATGGGAGGGGGAGGCTGCTGAACTGCGCATGCTCGAGCATGCGCAGTATGGCTGGGGGCCGAGATGCGGTGGCGCAAGGACGCGCCGGCCGATCCCACGGCCCGCCTTGAGCCACTCCAAGGGATACAACCACCTAGGTAGGTGGTTCTTTTTTACAGTGCGGTATCACCGTTTGGGACGGAACAGGGACGGGCAGGCAACGATTCCCAGATGTTGCCGTGGGATCGTGCCCGTTTGCTCCGCCCCCATTCCATCCCGCTCCCGGCCCAAAAGGCCTCGTATGGACAGGACCACAGACTGGCAGTGGCTCTCCAGGGTCTCAGGCAGAGGTCTTTCACATCACCTACTGTCTGGGTCTTTTAACTGGAGATCCCGGGGATTGAACCTGGGACCGTCTGCATGCCAAGTAGGTGCTCTACCACTGACCAACTCTCCCTCTTCTCCAAAACAATGAAAGGGCACAGAATGTGACAGGTAGTAAGCTTTGTCATTATATACCACATTGATTATACTGCCACGAGGCACTTAAATAAATAGTTTTCCTCTGTCTCCTACTCTTGAGCCTCTTCGTAAAGCTGCTGGTGTTCAAAGCAAGGATTTTGCAAACCAAGACACACAGACAAACACATCCATTTTAAAAATCATAGAGTTAATCCAGGCAGACCGAAAATGGCTAACATAATTCTCCTGTCCTGTCTTTCTTTTCCCCCCTCACAACAGAAGCCCTGTGGGGTGGGTCAGGCTGAGAGTGTGTGAACAGCCTAGGGGCACCCAGGAAGAGATAATCTGGCCCAGAATGCTTTGATGCCCTTCACCTTTGGCGCAGCAGCTCCCATTATCATCCTGCACACACATGGAGCTGCGGTGGCTCAAGCGGTTAAGACGCTGAACTGCAGGCTGTGGAAGGTCAGTAGTTCAGCAGTTCGAGACCCGGGTGTGCCGCATGACAGAGTGAGCTCCCGTCTCTAGTTCCAGCTCCTGCCAACCTAGCAGTTCGAAATTGCAAGTAGCTAAATAGGTACCACTTCGGTGGGAAGGTAACAGCGTTCCGTACGCCTTGGTGTTTAGTCATGCCGGCCACATGACCATGGAAACGTATTCGGACAGCGCTGGCTCTTCGGCTTTGAAATGGAGATGAGCACCGCAACCCTAGAGTCGGACTCGACTAGCTTTTGGGCAAGGGAACCTTTACCTTTTACACACATGGAAAGCTTATACGAGGAATAAAACTGTTGGTCTTCAAGGTGCCACTCGACTCCATCTTTGTTCTTCTGCTTCAGACCAACACGGCTACCCAACTGAGCCTATTTAGGAAAACAGATACCACCACCCCCGGTGGTTGGCAACCGTTCATTCCACCGTCGGAGAGGACTGAAGCTCAGTCGCCCTGCAGGAGATGTGTCTCTCGCTGTTGTCTGGAGCCAAATAGGGTTTGCAGCAATCGCCAAAGCAACATCCCCTCTGAAAGGCGAAAGAGGGAGGCGTGTCCACACCAGGACCTCCGATCAATCCGAGTCTTTTGGGTGCAAGTCAATCAATCCAAGGGAGGAAGGGTTAAAGGGAGCGAGTCTGGATTCCTAGAGAAGCGGGAGGGAAGGTTCTGAAGTCACTTCCAGCCCCCCTCCCATTGTGGGAACTCGGGCTTTTATCTTCTGCCGCGCGTGCAGCACCGTCCTGTGCTCCGAGCCGGGCAGATCTGGTGAGCTGAACGTGATGCGCTTTAGGAGACGGGGAATCCCGGGGCTGCAGGAAAATGAGAAGGTGGCCAGGCTGATGGTGATGCAGTGGAGGACGAGGGGGCGCCGCCCATCCTAGACGGGGTCTTTGGCGGGAGGCAGATGTTGTCTGGATGGGTGCGGCTGCAGGGAAGGCGGGGGCCGTGGACGGCTGGCGGGCGGGCGAGTTTCTTGGGGACAGGACCCGGGAAAGACCGCTTAGGAGCTAAACCCGATGAAGAGCAGGGATCCGAATGAACGAATGACGTGTGGTCGGGTCGCAGTCGACTCGCGGGGTGTTCAAAGCTTGAGGTGAGCCGAGATGGTTTGCCGTTGCCTTCCTTTGCAGAGCAACCCCCGTCTTGCTTGGTGATCTCAGGGCTAACCGAGGCTGACCTCGATTCTCTTCCGAGATCTGACAAACTTGGGCTATTCGGGCTGCTGTTAGGCAGTTTTGGAGAAACAGAAGTCCCAGAGTGGCTGCTGGGGGTGGATGTTGTAGGACTTCTGTGTCTCCTACGGGGCGATTCTGCATCTCGCATTCGCTCCACATTTTCTCAACTGGGAGGGAAAAGTGCCGCTCAAAACCACATTTGAATACTCCGGGGGCAATGCCCTACTGACTGCAAAGTCACCCCTGAACGGTCATAAATCTATGCAGAGGGTACCATAAAATCCGATGATCAAAGAAAGCAAAAGCAGCATGCAGTGTAGAGGGTACCATAAAAGTCAGTGATCAAAGACAGTCAAAGCAGCATGCAATGCAGAGGGGAATTTCTGTTCCAACGTGGGTTTTGTAAAACAACGAAGGGAAAAGCCAATGCAGAATCGCCTCTATGGAAGCAACATGCCTCCCCAAATTTTGCCCTGCAGAGGCATTGCCCCCAAATCCCCAGGGCTTTCTGAAGCCTGAATCGGCAATACTGGTGGGTATTGATGGGGGTACACATAAGTTCCCTCGGTGGGGCAAGTAGTGGCTTCCAGGGGTTTTGGCAGTTATGGAAAAACTTCACAGGGATGGGGGGGAGAAGCTTATACCCTCTCTCCCTTCATGCAAAGGCCCTGAGCCAGATTGGGCTAATGCGGTGTAGTCGTTAGAGTGTTAGACTACCATCCAGAGGGGAGAGAGCCTTGTCTGAATCCCCATTCTGCCATGGAGGTTTGCAAGGTGGCCTTGGACAAGTCATTCACTCTCAGCCTAACCTACCTCACAGAGTTGTTGTGAGAATAGTACGCCACTCTGGCAAAAAAGTGGGGGTATAAATGAAGTAAGCAAAATAATTAGAAGATTTATACCTTCACTACCCAAAGGAGTCTCAGAGCAGCTTAGTCTCCTTTCCCTTCCCCTCCCCACAACAGACACCTTGTGAAGTAGGTGGGGCTGAGGTGGGGCTGAGAGAGCTCTTGAGAGAACTGCTCTTGAGATAACAGCTCTGAGAGAACTTATGATGGACCCAAAGTCACACCAGCAGCTGCATGTGGAGGAGTGGGGATTCAAACCCGATTCTCCCAGATTAGAGTCCGCACTCCTAACCACTATACCAAAAGCACAAGCTGAGGGACTACACTCTGAGTACAGCACTCTCAGTACAGATTCACTTTGTTGGAAGCGAAGGATGTTGCAGCATCTGCTTGCAGCAAGCACAGGGGTATGGGGAGGTAGAGCTGCCATGGGGGGCAAGGCAAATCCTGAAGTCTGCTTTTCCTTGCCTGTTCTGCTGCTATAAAAAATTTTTAAAATCTGATTCAGGTTTATGTTGGAAATGCAAAAAAGAAAAAGGTACTTTTTCACCTATGGTGGTCTTGTCCATTAGGGCAACGTTTCTGGAATTTAATACATAAATAGGCAGTGAATGTATTGGGTTTTGCCATTGATTTTACACCAATGATCTGTCTATTAATTGAGGTCCCTCTTGGATTGGGGGGAAAACATGAAGTTTTGATAAAATGCCTAATTATTGCAACCAGAATGATACTGGCTTAAGTCTGGAAACAGCAGAAGAAATTCTGTTAATTAGACAATGGTGGCATAAGGTTTGGGATATACTGATTATAAACAGGATCACAACTGTAGATATGTAAAGTCTGGTCACTACAGAAATGCATACAAATGTTGTTTCTGTATATCAGTTGCTGGAACAGCAAGGTACAGCAACAGTTGTTAAGCTTTATTTAAGGGATTCTTCTGTTGTATGTTTACCCCTGGGATTCATAAAG
Organism: Gekko japonicus; assembly: GCF_001447785.1. NCBI lineage: Eukaryota > Metazoa > Chordata > Lepidosauria > Squamata > Gekkonidae > Gekko > Gekko japonicus. The sequence continues at coordinate 31,406 of NW_015172173.1, read as the reverse complement.
GTGTTCATGAACAATTTCAGAGTGACAGTTTTGTAAAGATGGGAGCATGTGCCTTATTGCCATTTTAATTATGCAATAAGTTCAGGTCAACTGTATGCCATACCTGTTGTTAAAGGAAATGTTTGCTTGTTATAATTAAAATAAAAAGCAATAAATAAATGCAATACATTTAAAGTGATACACAGTCAAAGCCAAAACTCCCAATTTCACTTTGATGTGTTGTAAATATTTCTATCCCATACTCTTAACCTATAGTTTCCAAAGTGGCTTACAAATGGACAGTAATAGAATTCCTGTTAAAAACAATAGAACCTTACTTCATTTAAAAAAAACACACCAATAACAAGCCTGTCTTTGAATGTTGTACTAAAAGTTGGTAAAGTGCTAAGGGGTGGTAACTAAAGTGCATGTTAACAAGGAACCTGGATTAAGATGACTATTTTGGAGCTGGAGCCAAACCATCAAAGGCTCAGTGCCTGCGAAGTAGATGTGAGGAGGGATTTCTGGAACTGTGGACCCACAGCAGAGAAGGCCCCGCCTCTTTCTTCAGAGAGCGGAGCCATCAAGGAGGATCTTAACTGACTGTTGGGTTCCTGTGGCAACAGGCAATCCTTTCAGTATCCTGGTCTCAGATGCTAAAGGGCCGTGAATGTAATAATGAGCACTTTGAACTAGGCCCAGAAACAGATTAATAACTGTTAGAGTCTAGCTTGTACTCACTGAAGCTTTCGAAATGTCTTCAAAGGCAACTCCTCATAGAGGACATTGCAGTAATCCAGTCAGGTCACTGATATACACTGTGGGGTCTGAGCAGATGGTGATGGACAGAGAGAGGGATCTTAACCGTGGGTGGATAAATTGATGAAAACAGTGCAGAGAAGCTGTGGAAAGGACCAATTCTGTTCTAGGGATTGTTAGGAAAAATGAAATATTTGTCATGTTGAGTCTCAACAAAAAGGGCAGACTATGAATAACGTAAATAAAATAATGACTATACATAAAAGTTAGTTCAGCGCTATTGCAAATGTGTATGTTTCTTGGCTTCTGGTAGGTGCTGTAAAGGGCACTCGAAATAATTGAGAGGCCATGGCATCTTCCCTAGGAGAAAAGGCTGTAGCACGTGGGGTGTCATTTAGGGTGCAGCTGACAGAGAAAAGATATGATAGAGACTTAGGCAATTGCATGTGGAGAAAGTGGGGAGCAAAATCTTTCTCTCCCTCTTTTCATAATACCAGAAGTCCCTCATGCAATGCAGTCAAAGCACAGTAGAGGGAAGACAGATGAGACGAAGAGAAAGTCCACTTGTGGGATTTGTTTTCTGGGAATGGAGTGGCAGACACTGGCTTAAGGTAAAGGTAAAGGTTCCCTTGCTCGAAAGCCAGTCGAGTCCAACTCTAGGGTTGCGGTGCTCACCTCCGTTTCAAAGCCGAAGAGCCAACGCTGTCCGAAGACGTTTTCCGTGGTCATGTGGCCTGCATGACTAAACGCCGAGGCGCACCGAACGCTGTTACCTTCCCACCGAAGTGGTCCCTATTTATCTACTTGCAATTTCTTGCTTTCGAACTGCTAGGTTGGCAGGAGCTGGAACTAGAGACGGGAGCTCACTCCGTCATGCGGCAACTCAGGTCTCGAACTGCTGAACGACTGACCTTCCACAGCCTGCAGTTCAGCGTCTTAACCACCTGAGCCATGAATGAATTAACGGAGAAGGAGTTGTGATGGTAAGAAGGAGCCTCTGTGCTCCCCTGTCTGGGGAGGGTCACAGTATGCTCACAAAAGACCTTGTTGTCTTTACAGGACTGAGCGGCCCCACCCCATTTGCTAGTCCTGGCCTTGACAGAAGAACGTTTCGCCAAGAAAGGAGCTCAGGTCTGGAGCTGACTTGATGAGATGGCAGAGCGGTTTTTTTTTAGCGGGAATTGTCTGTCCCTGAATCAGCACACAGACCTCCTCTCCAGGCTGTAAAGAATGAGGCATTCTGGGAGAGATCTGAACCCAGGATCCCGAGTAAGGACACATCCAGCTCAGATACAGAGCTCCAGCGCTTCAGGTGCTTTCACTACGCAGAGGCCGACAGCCCCCGAGAAGTTTGCAGCCGACTCCACCATCTTTGCCATCGGTGGCTGAAGCCGGAGAGGCACAGCAAGCAGCAGATGCTGGACCTGGTCATCCTGGAGCAATTCCTGAGCATCCTGCCCCTGGAGATGGAGAGCTGGGTGAGGGAATGCAGGCCAGACACCACTTCCCAGGCAGTGGCCCTGGCAGAAGGGTTCCTCCTGAGCCAAGCGGAGGCCAAGAAGCAGGAAGGGCAGGTGAGTGTGTGCTTTGTCTGGGAACTATCTTAGTTGCCACAGGAACCCCAAGTGCCAAACTTTCTCTGGAAATCAGTCAAAAAATACCCTCTTCTGATCCCTCCTGTCCCAGCTTGGGATGACATTCTTTTCCTCATCTCTCTCCCTGCTCCTTCTCTGCTGTTTCAGGGGCTGTCCGAAGGGGCTGCTGATTTCCCTGAGGCAGAGGAGGATCCATCAGATCCCAGGGGGAGTTCACTTTTCAGGGTGATTCCATTGAAGGGTGACGGAAGTACCACACTGTTGGGTAAGGACCAAGAGGGCAGGTTACAGTTTGGTCTCCTTTCCTGAAGTCGGCCTTTGTTCTTTCCTTATGGCAATGACGCTCCATTTAGCTCTCACGACTTCTGTCTGAATGCAAAGGCCTTGCTACTTGCAGATCCATTTTTCCTTGCCTCAGACCCTTGCTGCCATCTCCCCACCCCCGCCACGTGATTCCTGACAGCCTTAAAAAATATTAATCAGTCATCGGCATCATTAAAAATCTGTTGCAACAATCTTCTCATTGCCAGCTTTTAAAAAGTAATTGCTCTTTTAAATTTCATTTTTATTTTTAGGCTGCCAGTTAGGGCCCTCTGGAAGGTGAACATTAAAACCAACTTTAAAAAAATACATACATACATATATGCTTACATAGTAAAATTGAAACAATTGAACGTACGATTATGGAGGGTCCCATATTTAAAGAGCTGAGGGCTAGATTAATTACTCCTTTACATAGAAATAAAGAAATGTCCACTGAGGCATCTGACAGAACAAGGGCACAGGTGAGGTAGTTGCTGTTGGATATAAATGATTTTGTTACTCCCTCTGTGGCAAAATTTATGGGGGCAATAATTCAGTAACAGAAGAATCACACTAAGTAAGTCATTATCTTATTTTATAATTTTATTTTCTGCTCAAGGCTATCGCTATATAAGCAGTACTAGATAGGTAGGTAGGTAGGTAGGTAAGTAGCTATAGAATTTTTTAAAAATATAAAGTTCAGTACATAAACGGAAAGAAGGGTCAATGCCAGACAGAACAAAGTTTTCACCCAGTGGTGGAAGATAGTGATAAAGGGAAACCAATGAATCTCCCTGGGGAGGGCACGCCAGACTTTTGGTGTCATTATAAGAAGCCTTTTGCCGGGATGCCACCCATCTAGCCTCAGGTGATGAGGGTAGCTCTGTTAGTCTGTTGTGGTAGTTGATTTACTTGCCCATCTTCCATCAAGTGTCAATAATGCCCTTCTACTTGGTATGTTGGACACACAAGCCAGTTCCTAAGCAAAAGAATAAATGGACATAAACCTGACACTAAAAATCTTAATACTCAGAAATCCAAGGGAGAACGTTTTAATCTTACAGGACATTCAGTTGCTGACCCAAGAGTGGCAGTTCTCCTAAAGAGAAGCTGCAAAGGGAGATTACAATGCGAGTTGCTGCAATAGAATTCATTAACAGGACGATGGACCCCTCTAAGGTTGAAGACGGACATGGGATTCTTATTACAGGTGCTGATTGTCTGCATGTGCCACCTGTAGGCCTATCTCCTAGCTCTGATCAAGCTGCTTTCACTTCTCTCACTTTGCATTGTAATTCTTTCTGACTTCCATTGGCTCTTCCTTGTCACACCTTTCCCACCTTCTGACCAGGCTATAACAGCTGATGGTACTTCAGTCACATTTGTACCTGATGAAATGACCTTTATTATTATTATTATTATTATTATTATTATTATTATTATTATTATTACATTTGTATACCGCTCACCCCCTAATGGCTCTTAGCGGTTCACATTACATTACATCACTTTACTCATGCTGCGGTGGCTCAAGTGGTTAAGACGCGTAACTGCAGGCTGTGGAAGGTCGGTAGTTCAGCAGTTCGAGACCCGAGTGTGCCGCAAGACGGAGTGAGCTCCCGTCTCTAGTTCCAGCTCCTGCCAACCTAGCAGTTCGAAAGCAAGAAATTGCAAGTAGATAAATAGGTACCACTTCGGTGGGAAGGTAACAGCATTCCGTGCACCTTGGTATTTAGTCATGCCGGCCACATGACCACGGAAACGTCTTCGGACAGCGCTGGCTCTTCGGCTTTGAAACAGAGATGAGCACTGCAACCCTAGAGTCGGATTCGACTGGCTTTCGAGCAAGGGAACCTTTACCTTTACATGAGAGCTTAGAAAATGTTTCTATCCCATTTCCCCACCCAATTTGATCCTAAAGGGCATTCTAGACAAACAAAAAAGTCTTTACCCACTAGCAGGGGGAATAGGTGAATCTCCCTGTCAGTGAAATTTCACAGGTTTGGTGCTATGTTAAAAAAGGCCATTTCTCATATTGCCAGTGTCGAAACTCAGGGCTCCCTTAAGCAAGGCTTCCAGAATGAACCATAATGGTTGGGTAGGTTCAGTGCAAAGCAGGTAGTACTTAAGTTTCACTGGTTGCAAGCTTTGTAGATGAATTGTGCCCTGAAGCAAAGTGGAAACCAGCATAGCTGAAACACGAGCGGAGTGGTTTGCCATTATGGCCCACTCCACTCAGCGAGCTCACTGCAATATTCTGTACCAGTTGTAGTTTCTGGACAGTCTTCAAGGGCAGATCCAGAGATAGTACACTGCAATAACCCAATCATTTTTGTAACAGAGGTACAAGGAGAATAGTGTGGGTAAAACATTTCCCCTTATAACTCAGCAATAAAAAGGCTAGGTTTTTTTTTTAATAAATAAAAGCTGAAATCAAGTAGATTGTAGCAATATTTTGTTGTAATGTTCCTAAGGTGTCAGTTGCATATTTTTTAAAACTTTATTCCTTGCAGCTCTGTGTGTGTGAAACTTGTGTTTTGTATAGCAAACAAGGGGCTGGTCATCTTTTATGAAAAGGAGGTGGTTTCATTTGGGGCCATTTTATGCCATGTCTGTGATTCTGATGGATGAAACTATGTTAACTACTGTTGATTTAGCACCACTGTTTTCTGGGGTTCTACTGTTTTTATTTCTTTGGATCTGGTATTAGAAAGGCAGTCTAGAGATAAGTGAGTTGAAAGGCTCAGCAATGCAGATCTAAAGAACGGAAGAATATGAACCAATACGTTCAGAATAAATCAGTTGCAGAAGAGGGAGAGAGGGAGGTTTTCCGTTTGGGAGGGAAGCCATATGACCTTAATAAAAATGGGAGAAACTGAGATGGGTTCCTCTAGAAGTGAGGACCAGCCCCTGGAATTGAGCCAGGAAATCAGCAGCATAAATATCTTGCAACCTCTCTTCTGTCCCTCGCAGGTTGTTCTGGGCCTCCCCCTCTTCGTGATGAAGCAGAAGTATCACTGGTGCAATCAGATAAGGTAGGGAGGGGATTCTTAAGGAGACGGTCTTGCAACACCCCTGGTACTCCTGTCTCTTGCACCACTCCCTGCAGTTGAGGGAGTCTTTCCCTTTGCTTCTGTCTGGTCTTCTCCCCAGGCAAGTAGTGAACACTACAGAGGAACTTCTCCCCACCACCTCGCTTTCCCTCTCCGATTAGATTATATATATGTATGAGTAGAAATGAGTGGTGGCTCAAGTGGTTAAGATGCTGAACTGCAGGCTGTGGAAGGTCAGTAGTTCAGCAGTTCGAGACCCGGGTGCCACATGATGGAGTGAGCTCCCATCTCTAGTTCCAGCTCCTGCCAACCTAGCAGTTTGAAAGCAAGAAATTGCAAGTAGATAAATAGGCACCACTTCGGTGGGAAGGTAACAGCGTTCCGTGCACCTTGGTGTTTAGTCATGCCAGCCACATGACCATGGAAACATCTTCGGACAGCGCTGGCTCTTTGGCTTTGAAACGGAGATGAGCACCGCAACCCTAGAGTCGGATTCGACTGGCTTTCAAGCAAGGGAACCTTTACCTTTACTAGAAACCATTTTCTTCTCTTTTTCAGGGTCTGGTGACCTTTGAGGATGTGGCTGTGTACTTCTCAGAGGAGGAGTGGGCTTTGCTGGATCTGCCCCAAAAGTCTCTGCACAGGAAGGTCATGATGGAGAATGGCAGGAACCTGGCTTTTCTGGGTATGGCTCCACTGCTGCAGTTTTGTTGGCCAGTACTGAAAGTGGAAATTTCTGATATTGTTGGGTGATCGCCAGTGTTCCCTCTAAGCTGAGTTAGTGTGAGCTAGCTCACCATTTCTTAGCCTCTGGCTCACACATTTTTGTCTTTGCTCAGGAAGGGTGGCTCCAGAGCAAACTAATCTATGCAGTAGCCAAATCAATCGCTCACAGCTTTAATGCCAGTAGCTCACAAAGTAGATTTTTTGCTCACAAGACTCCACAGTTTAGAGGGAGCATTGCACCACAGGGGTGTCATTGGGGACAGATCCACCATATATCTCTGTTCCTTGGGCATTCTTTGTTGTTCAGCTGTAAAATTCATGTGTAGCTATTCATTCGGTGTCCACGACAGCAATATCTCTAAAGCATTAATGGTAAGAATAAGAGACTCAAACGCAGCTGGGAATGCTAAAGGGTGGTTTTAATTATGCTCTCACCCCTGAAATTTCTCTCTCTGTCTTGTGTGTTAGCAGGACTGAGAGGTCTCCTTACAAGGACAAAGCACCTCTGTCTAGCATCCCTTGGCTGGAGCTGCATTAGATACCCTCCAACTTAAATGTAAGAAGCTGCCCCTTAGATTGCCTTTCGGGTGGCTTCCTGATTAAAGTGTCCTTACCCTGTTCGTTGTCTACCCCCACCCCCACTTTTCCTCTGCCGTTTGCCTTTCCAAACACACTGAACCGAGCAGAGGCAACAAATCTGCTACTCCTCATTCACATAACTAGTCCCCACAGGAGATCTGATTTCAAGGATGAAGAATATATTGCGTTCTGTTCTTTTCCACTTACAGGAGAGATGTGAGCCTATGCAGACAGGGTGATTTGGAATCTGTAAATATTTCTTTCTGTCATAACTGCTAAAAGTACACCTCGTGTGTCTGTCGGGTTCTTTTTCTTCAAATAAGGATTTCAGAGGTCCAAAGCTGGCTTCACCACCAAGCTAACAGAAGGGAAAGATCCATTGATTCAGAGAAGTTGTCAAGTAGCTTTTCAACAGTGTGGCAGGTTAATTTTTCCTATATCAGGAAGTGAGTTCTCCTTCCAAAGTGTAGTTAAATGTCACCCACTAAAATCTTTTTCAGAAGAAAGGCTGGGAAGGAAAGTGGAGATCTCTATAAGCATTGAAAGTGGGATCATAATGAGGTTATAGATGATTTGTGACAAACTTGGGGCCAAATGTCTGTGTCATATCAGGCTGTATTAAACATGTTAGAAAATGATAAATATGTTTTTAATTTGATACAGGCTTATCTGTTTGGAATTGGAAAATGACATCCCCAGTTAAGAGTCTAGGAATGGAAAAATCAGCTCAGTGTCCAGCCTTGGAAATAAACATCTGGGTCCAACTTCTTAATCTGGGGCCCATTTCCAGGTGGAAAATATAGATGCTCTGTAATTATATGATTAGCTAGCAAAATACTGCTCATGGTGTTTCCTAAATTCTGTGTTCATTCTGCCTTATAGGTGGTACCCAGTTATCTGTAGTAGTTAATTTTTTTTAACCCAAGAACCCTGGGTATTTATTGAGGACTGCCTAGAGGGAATCCTACTCATGTCACTGAAACATGATGATGGTGTTGGAAATGTTTGTGTTTACAAGGTCTGATTCAGTCATTATAGGGTTAACTTGTATTCCTAGTTTGCTATTGTTTAGACTGACCTGGAAGGGATACCTGGCACTAAGCCAATGGGGGATTTGCCCGGGAAAAGTAACTTCTATTTTGATGCAGATTGGTCATTTGTTCCAGGTGACTTCCTTTCTAGGGGTCAAGAAGAAGGAGGAAATCTCCATTACGTGTGTGCTTGTCTTCAGTATAGGAAGCTTAGAAATGTAGCTCTTAGTGCTTTGTTAATTTGTAGCAATCCCGTGTACCTTTTCCCTTAGAATAAAGTATTTTTAAAAAGCAAAGAAATCTCTTCTTTCCAATAGAGCAAGATCCATCAAATAGTCTGAGTATTAAACAATTTTTGACTATTTACAACAGATGGGACATAATGGATTTGTTCACTGATGTTAATTTGTCTGTTTTTACTCCAACAGAGGGTTCGATAAAGAGAAGGGGGAAACAGCAGAGAAGGAAGATGGAAGCCAAACTTCAAGGGATGAATAAATTTGTAGCTTCTGAATGTTGTGATTCCCATAGAACTCCAGTTAAAGAACAAAGTCATAAAGGAACCACAGAATTCTCAGTTGGCATGTCAAGAGGTTTTGCCCAACAAGCAATTATGAATGGGGAGAAACTGATGAATTCATTGGCATACAGACAGAGTTGTAGTTTGGGAAACAATCTTATTTTACATGAAAGTTTGGAGACAGTTGAAAAGCCACACCAATGCTCAGAGTGTGGAAGGAACTTCAGTGACAAATCAAATCTTGCGTCACATCAAAGGATACACACAGGGGAGAAACCATATAAATGTTCAGAGTGTGGCAGAAGCTTTACTCAAAAGGAGAACCTAACATGCCATCAAAGAATACACACTGGGGAGAAACCATACCAGTGCTCAGAATGTGGGAAGAGCTTCAGTGACAGCTCAAACCTTGCTTCCCATCGAAGAATCCACACTGGAGAGAAACCATATCAATGCTCACACTGTGGAAAGAGCTTCAGTCAGACATCAGGCCTTGCTTACCATCAAAGAACCCACACGGGGGAGAAACCATATACATGTTTAGAGTGTGGAAAGAGCTTCAGTGTCAGCTCAAACCTTTTTTCCCATCAAAGAATCCACACAGGGGAGAAACCATATAAATGCTCAGAGTGTGGAAAGACCTTCAGTCGGAAGGACCACCTCACCTCCCATCAAAGACTCCACACTGGGGAGAAACCATATCAATGCTCCAAGTGTGGAAAGAGTTTCAATCAGAGCTCACACCTTGCTTCTCATCAAAGAATTCATACTAGGGACAAACCATATAAATGCTCAAAGTGTGGAAAGAGCTTCAGTGACAAATCAAGCCTTGCATACCATCAAAGAATTCACACAGGAGAGAAACCATTCACACTGTGGAAAGAGCTTCAGTCAGACATCAGGCCTTGCTTACCATCAAAGAACCCACACGGGGGAGAAACCATATACATGTTTAGAGTGTGGAAAGAGCTTCAGTGTCAGCTCAAACCTTTTTTCCCATCAAAGAATCCACACAGGGGAGAAACCATATAAATGCTCAGAGTGTGGAAAGACCTTCAGTCGGAAGGACCACCTCACCTCCCATCAAAGACTCCACACTGGGGAGAAACCATATCAATGCTCCAAGTGTGGAAAGAGTTTCAATCAGAGCTCACACCTTGCTTCTCATCAAAGAATTCATACTAGGGACAAACCATATAAATGCTCAAAGTGTGGAAAGAGCTTCAGTGACAAATCAAGCCTTGCATACCATCAAAGAATTCACACAGGAGAGAAACCATATAAATGCTTAGAGTGTGGAAAGAGTTTTAGTTTCAGCTCAAGCCTTGCTTCCCATCAAAGAATCCACACTGGGGAGAAACCATATAAATGCTCAGAGTGTGGAAAGAGCTTCAGTCAGATCTCAAACCTTGCTTGTCATCAAAGAATCCACACAGGGGAGAAACCATGTAAATGCTCAGAGTGTGGAATGAGTTTCAGTCAGAAGGAGCAGCTCACTTCCCATCAAAGAATCCACACTGGGGAGAAACCTTATCAATGCTCAGAGTGTGGAAAGAGCTTCAGTGACAGCTCAAACCTTGCTTCACATAGAAGAATCCACACTGGGGAGAAACCATATCAGTGCTCAGAATGCGGAAAGAGCTTCAGTCAGATCTCAAGCCTTGCTTGCCATAAAAGAATCCATACTGGGGAGAAACCATATATTTGCTCAGAGTGTGGAAAGAGCTTCAGTGTCAGCTCAAACCTTTTCACCCATCAAAGAATCCACACAGGAGATAAACCATATAAATGCTCAGTGTGTGGAAAGACATACAGTCGGAAGGAGTACTTAATTTCCCATCAGAGAATCCACACAGGGGAAAAACCATTTCAGTGTTCAGAATGTGGAAAGAGCTTCAGTCAGACCTCGAGTCTTGCTTCCCATCAAAGAATCCATACCGGGGAGAAACCGTTTCAGTGCTCAGATTGTGGAAAGAGGTTCAGTGACAGGTCAGGCCTTGCATACCATCGAAGAATGCACACTGGGGAGAAACCATATCAGTGCTCAGAATGTGGAAAGAGCTTCAGTAGCAGTTCCAGTCTTGCTTCCCATCAAAGAATCCACACAGGGGAGAAACCTTATCGATGCTCAGATTGTGGAAAGAACTTCAGTAGTAGCTCAAGCCTTGCTTCGCATCAAAGAATCCACACCGGGGAGAAACCCTATCAGTGCTCAGATTGCGGAAAGAAGTTCAGTGACAGATCAGGCCTTGCTTACCATCGAAGAATGCACACAAAGGAAAAACCATATCAATCCTCAGAAGGTGGAAAGAGCTTTAGTGTCACTTCAAGCCTTGTACTGCATCAAAAAATCCACACAGGGCAATCCTATATTAAAGCTCAGAGTGTGGAAAGAACTTCAGTGACAGCTCAAACCTTGCTTCACATTGAAGAATCCACACTTGGGGGAAACCCTAGCAAGCATGCTGGCCAAGGAGACATCCAGAGTGTAAATGCCACTTTGAAGAAGGAGATGATCCCAACAGCATTTACAGAAGCTGCTTTATATCCACTTTTGAAGGAATACACCCCTTGATGCTTCCTTTGTTTATACTAGTATGTGGCTTTCTGTACTTGGGAAAGTGATTTTCTTTGGCATCTCCACTTCATGGTGTCTATGCTATTCAGACCTTTCTCAAAATGGCTTCTAAGCTGGGTATGGCAGCTCTCCCTGTTGCCTGAGTGCAAAGAGCTTGGCCCGTCAAGGTGTATGTTTGTATTGGCCATATTTGTAACTTGCTCTCCCAATGATGCTGGTATCTGTCTTCTACTGCTTAGCTGGGTCAGGACTGTGTTATTCAAATCTGTGGTGCTTCCACTTGGTGTTGGAGGAGTGGAACCAGCAGGTGGTGCTAGAAGAGGGCTGCACTTTTCCCTTGGCCTTTGGAGTTTCACCTGGTCTCCTATGCTTATAACATGTTTATGTAATCATTATGCATGGTTTCCAAGAAACTATGTTGTTGGTACACATCATTGTATTTTTTGACCAGGTCCTAAGGAGGCTGTGGGTTTTGTTTGTTTTTTTCAAGTGGTGTCTCAGTTCAGCATATGGTGGGATGAAGACTGAAGTTCTGTCTTCCCTCAAAAAAGATGGTCCTTTCATTTGTGGGTGATGTAGATGATACTGGAAGTGGTGTGCTGCCTGTTTTGGGAGGGACTGTGTATTTTCAAAGATTCCTGTGAGCAGCTGGGGTGTCTTCCTGGGCCTGACCTTCTGGGTTTTCTGAATTGTTCTCATACAGATGTTTTCCTGTACCTGTGCCTTCCTTACAGTAGTTGTGTTTTCAGGAGCATCCACATGACATCATCCTTTCCCCCCTGATACATCTGGATGCTGTGTGGACAGATAGATGTAAAATTTTGTATGTCCTGTCCACATCTGTAGAGTCCTCCCTCAGCCTTCCATCACCAGTTGCCATTCACATTCATGCTTCAGGGGACTTTTTTTTAAAAGGAGGAATTCCTAGACCATTATAGTGCTGTAATGTCATAATGATGTATTGCACCTATGTACTGGTTCCCAGCTTTAATTTTTTTTTAATGTAACTCTCCAGCCACTTTAGTTGTGGATTTATAAGGGGAAAGGACAGATGGCACCTTTCTTCTTATAATTCTGCAACCCAAAGGGAAAAGAGGCCTGTGCCAGAGTAGATCTAGCTGATTTGTGCCAAGTGAGCTGTCTGGACTCTTTGTTCTGTGAAAAGGATGCTAAGAGGCAAACCACTCCCTTTCTGTGTCTCCCCATGTTATTTACAGCTGTTGCATATTTAAAAGGAGGCCCGAACCAGAAGGTGTGAGCCTCTAGGCTGTGGCTCTTCACCTTGGGTGCACAGCTGGGACCAGCCATTTTACTCAGTAACTGGAAGGAGGTCTGCTGCTACAGGACAGTTGCTTACCTGAAAACCAGGAGCAGCACTAACATATAACAACACCTTTTGGCCAACAGTAACTTTACGGGCTAGGAGCTGTTGCATATTTAAAAGGAGGCCCGAACCAGAAGGTGTGAGCCTCTAGGCTGTGGCTCTTCACCTTGGGTGCACAGCTGGGACCAGCCATTTTACTCAGTAACTGGAAGGAGGTATTTGGGAATTAGTAGCAGAGGAGTTGGGCAGCTTGGGATTTGAGGGGGGAAAGGAGGATGTCTGACAGAGCAGAACTGTGCAGAAGAGTTGCTTAGAGCAGGCTGGAAATAGTCAATTTTTAACCAAAGGATCTCACTTGCAGGAATAGGACCTCAGTTCCTGAGTTCAGTGGAAGTGAAATGTTTTTATTCGATCTTACTTTCTTCAGTGTTATGTTCATACCATAAATAAAAGTTAAAATCTCGTTTTGGTTTAACCCTGTGGGCTGAATGTCTAACGGAAAGAAGCACACACACACACATCTTTGTCTATTATATAGTATAAAGGTAAAGGTTCCCTTGCTCGAAAGCCAGTCGAGTCCGACTCTAGGGTTGCGGTGCTCATCTCCGTTTCAAAGCCGAAGAGCCAGCGCTGTCCAAAGACATTTCCGTGGTCATGTGGCCGGCATGACTAAACACCAAGGTGCACGGAACACTGTTACCTTCCCACCAAAGTGGTACCTATTTATCTACTAATGTCCAGACCACCAGTCATTCGAATAAATCCACGTTTGGGTTAGCAAAGTAGCATTTATTGAAAAGCGTTGATGAATCAGGAACAACAGGATTGTTAAGAATGAAACCTAATACAAGGTTACAACATAATAAACACACTTAAAGATGCCCCTACCCAATGGGACCAATTCCCGCGTGCGGGAAATCCAGGTTCTTTGCCGCCTAACCAGCCCTGGGAACATAACGGTCCATAACATAAACATACTGCAGTTTCTCAAGCCTAATAATTAAAGCAGCTCCACAGCCCGTCAACCTCCAGCCCTGACCTTGGCGTTATCTAGTTTCAAGCTGGTTCAGCGTACATGGAAAGGAATGCACCTAACGAGCAATAATGAAGAACAAGCGAAGCCTGGGAGGGGAAGGGGGGGAAACGAACTCTGCAGTCAGAGTTCGCAGGGTCACACAGGGATCCATGGCAGCTCGCTGACAACTTGCAATTTCTTGATTTCGTTGGCAGGAGCTGGAACTAGAGATGGGCGCTCACTCCATCATGCGGCAACCGGGTCTTGAACTGCTGAACTACTGACCTTCCACAGCCTGCAGATTATATATTATAGGAGATGAATAAATGGTGGCAGCGAGTGATTGGAACAGTGTTTGCGCCCCAGCTCCAAGGGGGTGTGAATGAGGGCTGGTTATTAAAAGGGGCCAGGCTACCCTCTCCATGGAAGTGTCGGAGTGAGAGAAAGGACCTGAGGTGTACAATGGTCATGGCCCTCTAGATATTTTAAAAGAAACAAGAAGGGTGGTGAGTGTGACGTCCTGCCCCTGAACCTGAGAGAGAGAGGGGTTGGTGACAGTGGTTGGCAATTTTCCTTCTAAGCTCCGCAGTGTTGTAAGCAGAAATTCTACCTCATGAGCAAAAAAGGCTAGAGCATTAAAGTTGTGAGCGAGTATACATTTGACTATTGTGTAAACTAGTTTTTTAGAAGATTACTTCCATAACCTTGTAAAGCTTTCAGAAGAAATTATTTTAAATTACATTTATGTTGTAACAATAATTTAAACGTTATAAGAGAAAACAGAATCAAGCCAAGTTTTCACCCACCCCTTTCCACTACATTGGTAGACCTGACCTCCAGAGAACAGGTCTATCCACCCCAATCCACTATATTGGTAGACCTGGCTTTGGATTGTCGCCTTGTGCTGAGCCTCAGAAAACATATGTAGTAAAATATGATACGTGTATGTAAACACCATCGCACAACAGAGAACAATCTATATTGTATGATGTATGAACAGGTGACAGGCCTATCTGCCGGAGAGCCTCTGCTAAGGACAGCTGCAGTCCAGGAAGCCATAAAAGGCAAAAAGTCTTCTTTTTAAAAGTGGAAGGTTGACCCCAGGGAAGCAAACAGAAGGGAACACAGCAGGGTCTGACAAAATAATGCCAAGTTAGTATTTGTGTGTGTGTGTAAAGTGTCCAGGTCACAACTGACATATGATGACCCATTGGGATTTCACGGCAAGAAACATATAGATCTATGGTAAGGCCTTATTTGGAATATTGTGTGTGGTCCTGGTCACATAAAAGGCCAATGCAGAGGTGGAAGAGGGCAACCAAGATGACGACACAGCATCTCTGCTATGAGGGAAAGCAAAAGAGTCTGGAACTTTTCTGTTTAGAAGAGAGAACACTACTTGGGGGGACGGGGGATGGACACGACGATCGAATGATAGACATGGTAGAAATTTATAAAATTATGCCCGGAGTGGACAGAGAACGTTTTCACCCTCTCCAGAGATAGTAGAATTCAAGGGGATCCAATGAGGTTGTTGGGCAGGAGATTTTGGATGGACAAATACTTTGTTAGAAGCGTGATTAAAATGTGGAATTTGCTGCCCAGAAAATGTAGTGTTGGCCACAAGCATAGACAGCTTTAAAAGGGGATTAAATAGATTCATGGAGCATGGAGGAGAGGTCTATCAGTGGCCACTAGCCGTGGTGACTAAGAGGAACCTGCATGTTCAGAAGCAGTCAATCTCTGAATCCCAGTGCCAGAAGGTAACATTAGGGGAGGGCCTCAACCTCTAGGCCCTGTCATTGGCATCCAGAGTAACTAGTTGGCCACTGCGTGAGACAGGATACACAATCATCACATCAAGATGGTAGCCCTGGGCTGCTGGGACTGAAGGGGTCACTGGTTTGATCCAGCAGGGGTGTCCTTAAAACAGAAATTGCTAGCAGGGCGGGTGCAGTGGCTTTTCCAGAGGGGAAAAAGGAAAGTCGAATCCTGAGAAGGAGCCCCCTTCTAGTCTTGGGGGTTTCCTTCTCTTCACCAGCATTGATTGTCTCTCTTGGCCAACTTGCTTCACTCGTAAGAGAAAGCAGCCCCTTTCTCCTGTGCCACAAGGATAAAGTAGGGTTGTCAACTCTGGGTCGAAGAATTCTTGGACCTTGGGGGGGGCAGACCCTGGGGAGGGGCCTCAGTCGGCTATAATGCCCTAGAGTCCACCCTCCAAAGCAGCCATGTTCTCCAGGGGAGCTGAGCTCTGTAGTCTGAAGATCAGCCGTAACTCCGGGAGATCTCCAGGCCCCACCTGGAGGTTGGCAAAGCTTTAAAGCCCCCCATCTTTCCATTTTGCAGACTCGCGGATGGGGAGAAAGCCACGCGCGGCAAGAAGGCGGTGCAGCCACCGGGGGGCGCTTTCCCGTGTATGTTCTTCTCTAGAAAGCCGCTCTCGGCTTGTTTAACCATCAGAGAAGCAGAGCGTAGGGTTTTCCTGCCCAAACAGAATTTGCCATTAATAATCGTAGGAACATCCCGGTGGAAAGGTGACACTGGGAGGGAGCAGAGAGCTCTCCGCCTTCAGGTCGCTGCTCCGAATCGCTCTCCAGCCGCCACTCCTGCGTGGCCCTTCTTGGCCTTTCGGGTGCAACTCAATCCAAGAGAGGAAGGGTTAAAGGGAA